>NC_142654.1:31441666-31744696 GCF_055504915.1 Nelumbo nucifera
TCGCGACTGTTTCTTCCGTGGGCGCGGCTCGTTCTTCGCTTTGCTCCATAGGCCGCTCCAGCTCGAGGTCATCGGCTACCTTGGTTTTTCCCTTCAGGGTGGCGACGTAGCACTTACGGGATTCGAGTTGGTCGCCCCGCGCTACCCCCACACTGAAGTCGGTTGGAAACTTCATAGCCAAATGGTAAGTGGAGACCACTGCCCGTAGGACATGGGTGATCGATCAACCTACTATAGCATTGTAGGGGGAGGGGGTCGCGACCACCAAGAAGTCGTGCTTGAATCTGACCACACAAGGCCACGTGCCGACTTCCACAGGTATTGTTACTTTCCCAAGGGGCCAGACTTCTTCTCCGTTAAAGCCTACCAAAGGAGTGTCTGCGGGCTTCAGGTCGCCTCTCTACAATTGGAGCTAGTCAAACGCAACTTTGAAGAGGATGTCGGCTAAGCTGCCCGACTCGACGAGTGCGCGCCTGACCTCGAAGTCGTTGATTCTTAGCTTTATTACGAGCGCGTCGTCGTGGGGGTAGTGGACCCCTCGCGCATCATCTTCAGTGAAGAAAATTGGCTCTTTTTTCCTCGGCCGCTTTGGGGGGTTCTGCTCCTCCCGGGCAGCCTCGCAAACCGACTCCCGAGCTACTGCTGGAGTGCAACCCGCAACGATCGAACCTCCCACTATCATGTGGATGGTCCCCCGAACTGGCCTCTCCTCCGGAGGCTACCTTTGCAGTTGTTTGGCCGGCCTACTGCTGGACTCGGGGGCATCCTTACCGTGTTCCCCTTGCCGACCTGTTTTATTACTATTATTATTATTCTGCACAAAGTTTCTTAGATACCCGCGACGGATGAGCTCCTTTATCTCGTCGCGGAGGTTTTTACAACTCTCGGTACTGTGACCATGATCTTTGTGAAAACTGCAATACAGATTTTTATTTCTTTCATTGGGATTCCCCCTCAGACGGGGTGGCCACTTCACGTACGGGGTGTCCTTGATTGCCATCAGGATTTCAGCCCACTTCGCGTTCAGTGGGGTGTAATCAGCTCGGTCCGCTATAAGGGGTCGGAAAAACTGACCCGGCTTTGCCCCCCGAGCTGTGTCCTTTTTCTTTCGGTTGTCCCCTTGACTGGAAAGCTCTCCTTCCCTCTTCCTTTTTTCGGGCGTGCCCTCGCCCTTTTGGTTGATCTCCTCTTCGGTGGCTATGAACCTGTCCGCAAGCTTCAGGAACTCGGTTATGGTCGTTGGTTGGTTGACGACCATGTGCCATTTAAACTCTTTGTGTGCCACGCCCTTCTTAGCTGCTGCAAGGCGTACGGCGGGGTCCAAGCGCGGTATCTGTATACAGGCATCGTTGAACCGCTTGATATAACTTCGGATGGATTCTCCCTCTCTCTGCACTATGCTGAGGAGACTTTCTTCAGTTCGCGGACACCGCTTGGTAGTAACGAAGTGAGACGTGAAGGTTTGCGCAAACTGCGCCCAACTTCTTATCGACCCGGGTGCCAAATTCCGGTACCACGTGCGGGCTGCTCCTCTAAAAGTAGTGGAGAAGGCTACGCACATGCACGACTCATTGGCTCTCGCCAGGTGCATCTGTGACTGAAAGGCATCTACATGATCATTCGGGTCAAACGACCCGTCATACTTGTCAAGAGGGGGGAGCTTGAAGTCTTTCGACATTGGGACTGCCAGGAGTTTGGAAGACAGGGGGATGGAACCAAGAGGAGGGGAGCTTTGACTTCGGCCGAGCTTACCTCTTCTTTGCCCATGAGCTCGGGCAAATCGTGGGTGACAGATCGATGAGCTCGGCAGCGGCGTCTCTGCTTCTTGGTGGGATCGGCGTTTGTGCTACTCACCTCTACGCTGCCCGGAATGGTTTGCGCAGGAAGTAGCCCGGTCTGCTAGGATGGCTGCGGACATAGGGGTCTTGCTTGGAGTCTGTTGCCAAGATCTCGAACCGGTTTTCAAGGATCGGGGTTTCAAACTTTGACTGCCGAGGTGATGTAGACCTGGCAAGCTGGGGTCCTCCCGACCTATCCGCCCGCAGCGAGACTGGGGTAGCTGGTTTCTCTCGTCTACCGTGGGGGGAGACCTGGTTTTTTGGGAGGTTCTAGGGGGCCTCTCCTTGGCCAACGAGGTGCTCGTCCTGGCGGCGAGACATAGCTTGCTGCGAGGCTGGGTGCCGAGACGGGAACTGCGGCTGCTGAAGTTGAGGTTGAGGCAGCTGGGGGAACTTATACTGATACTGATACTGGGAGACCTGGTGCAGTATGTGTTGTTGATAGAGCTGAAGTTGCTGGAACTGTTGCATTTGGGCCTGCATGGCCCGCATGCACTGCATCAAGTCCTCCAGTTGGTGTGGGCTGGCTGCTGGGGGCACAACCGAAGGTTTGGTGAACGTCACTCTAACTGTAGCAGGGAGCGGGGCGATGACAGGTGCCACTGTGGGAGGCACATTCAAGCTGGGGATGCCGTCCGCTGAGAGGGGGACGGTGAACTATCCGATACAGACAGTAGGAAGCTGGGGTTGTTCCCTGGAATTATCCATTTCCGCGCTTCGTCCGACGTTGCTAGAGGAAGTCATGAGCGTTGGATTGTTTCAAGGAAGAACCGAACTGTGAAAGCTTAGGGAGAAAGGCCTTTTGAAGTGTTTCCCACAGACGACGCCAAATGATGCGGCGCAATCCGGTCACTCCTAGCTGGCACTCGTGTGGCTCCTCGAGGACACCTAAGACAGGGAAGAACAAGAAGAATCCCTTGGGGGGCTACCCGGCGGGGACACTCCGATGCTTAAGTTAGTTCTCGGTAGAAGCGAGAGAAAGACGAAGAGCTAAGGGTGAGGATCGCGCGTTACCACTATGTTCACGGGGTCAGAGATTCAAGAAGAAGTTTCTCTTCTGCCCTAAGTGCTTTTATAGGGATACTCACATTAGGTCGGGCATAACCGCCACTGGGCTCCTGCCACAGCCGTTACCTACCAGGGCTGCGCAGGTGGCCATTATGGCGTACGCCTCGCCCGGGTGAGTGACACATTTCCAAAGTGGCAGGCACGCCTTTGCCTGCTGAGAGACGTGGACACAGACTGTCGAAAGGACTGGGACTGTGCCGTCAGTAAAGGATATGGCGCAGTCTGATCGGTACGGTCTGTCAGTCGGAAGATTCCTGGGGAGCGCTAATGCGGCTCGTTCGCGAGCTATTTTGTGGCGAGCTTGAAACACTCTAGGATTACCCTTAGTGGAATTGGTCCTTGGAATGACTTGTCTGCTAGGGAGCTCGGGCGAGCTAATAACTTTAGCTCACAAGCTATAGTTGCCTCGAAGTATCTCTTCAAAGATAGCATGGGGAACCCGGAGTTCGCCTCATGGCGGACTCCTCCCCTCGTGAGCTGTAACGTAGCGGACTGCTTCGTGGGCCCGTCACTTGGTCGCCTCGGGCTTCAACGCTAGGCTATCGCTCATGCTAAGTCGGCATCTATATATCACCGTTTCATAGGTTGGGTCAAATCATCCTTCATCAACTTTCATTCATATGTCCACTCCTACAATGAAAGGTGATCCTACGGAGGAGAATCCAGTTATAATTATTATACCCAAGGAGACAAATGGTTCAAATCAGGATTGGATGGCAATGGAAAGTAAGAAGAAAAAGAACTTTAAGTCCAAGACCCAGGAAACATCTCAATCAGGAAATTCTCATAAATCCTCTAGAATAAACAAAGGTTACCTCTACCGTTATTCTTAAATTACTTTTGTTTCTATCTTTTTTTTTTTCAGTTTCTCCTTTGCTTTGAGCTCCAGCTCCTAATTTTGTTTCGAGGGTAAGAGGCGACCAATCAGGTGGTGTTCATCAAAATTCACAACTCATGGGGTGCTTTGATTGGTCAAAGCTCTTCTAATACCATGTCTTTCTAATATCATATATTTTCCCTAAATTCACAGGAAGATGCTCTTAATATATGGATGGATGACCTCTCCCGTTATTCTTAAATTACTTTTGTTTCTATATTTTTTTTTTCAGTTTCTCCTTTGTTTTGAGCTCCAGCTCCTAATTTTGTTTTAAGGGTAAGAGGCGACCAATCAGGTGGTGTTCATCAAAACTCACGACTCATGAAGTGCTTTGATTGGTCAAAATTCTTCTAGTACCGTGTCTTTCTAATATCATATATTTTCTCTAAATTCATAGGGAGATGCTCTCAATATATGGATGGATGACCTTGCAAAGTTTTTGCTTGCAAGAAATCTCGTTGCCTCTTACTATTAGATTTTAGAAAAGGCTTGAAAGAATGCATTAATTGATTAAATGTGAGTTAAGATAATACGATAATGAACCACAATGGACCAAGCCAAAGATGGGCCAAAAGGCCAATAAATACTACAGTTGATCATCAAAATTCCTTAATAGGCTAAACCTAAGATGGGCCACTATGGGCCAAAATAAAGGTGTCTCAATGGACTGAGATGATGGACTGCCTCAATGGGCCAGATTTTTTTTTATCTGAAATGGGCCTGCATAGGAAAGGAGTAGATGAGAAGCAAGTTGATTAGGTGGAATTGGATAGAACCCATTAGGCCAATCCAACAAAGCAAAATAAAGGATGTCATTGTTGTTGTAGTGCATAGACAGGGCCGGAGCTAGGGAGACCCATGGGAATCATGCCCCCTGTTGGATTTTAATCTCATAAGAGATTAAATCCAATGGGTTTGATTGGTCATTTACATGAGAAATTGCACTTGTAACTTGATTGAAAAATCAGTTTTTCTCTTACAAAACCCAGTTTTGAATTTGTCCCACATTGGAAAATTATAAGTTTTGTTTTCAGTATTTCAATAGGAGCTAATTTACACTCCTTAGAAGTAGTAGAGGAGAGTATGGGGATTTGATACCGTGCAACGCGCGTGTGTGCGATGCAATGAGGCGCTTTAGAGGCGCACTTTGCTCGCACTTCGCGTGGCTCGCGGTGGGCGACTTTGGTTTTGCTGCGTTGCTGACCGTTGATCACCGTTGATGAGATCAACGGTCATGATTCGATCGGGTGTGATCAAGAGGCACAATTCAAAGTTAACAGTCACTAGCTGTTAACTACATTTTAAACAGTCATAATGTTTAAAATTGTGACTGTTCAATGTGCCTTCTCTAAACCAGCACCTATCTTTTCCTCATACCTCTTCACAAATTATTTAAGGAGCATGAATCAGACTCCAAATCACACATTTTCGAACTTCACTTTCTCTTTCTCTCTCAGTCCAGTCTGCTACAGTCTCACAGAAGGTTTCTTTGGAGACTCTTCAACTTTGCTGGTTGCAGATTCTCACCCAAGGCTCTGTTGTATCCTGGGAACGAATTTGCCTGTAACCCAACAACAAACTCAGTAAAACTGAGTGGGGGCAAATAACGTTCTAAAGACAATGTCTTCAGACGCACCTCAGAGTTTCTCCTCCAAAGTCCAAAGTTACCGTGACCCCATCTTCCCCAACAATTTTAGAACGTTATTTTGCAATGGAGGCGGAAGCAAGCATGACTTCGATCAAGATGATGAACCAAGATCTTGTTCGACTAGACCAGTTCGATGGAGCAAATTTCAGCTGATGGCAAGACAAGATGATCTTCTTTCTGACCACACTAAAGCTATACTATCTGCTGGACCCGAATCTGCAATCACTTCCTGAACCCATTGACAAAGACTCAGAGAAACTAAAGAAGGAAAGAGCAAAATGAGAAGATGACTCACTTTTGTGCCGATGACACATACTGAATGCTTTACCAGACCGACTCTACAACTTCTACAAGGAACTTAAATCTCCAAAAGAAATCTGGAAGGCCCTGGAATTCAAATACAAGGTGCAAGAAGCAGGTACGAATAAGTATCTTATTGCATAATACTTTGACTTCACCATGAACGACCATAAACCCATACTGGAGCAAGTTCATGAACTACAGGTGATAGTCAACAAAATTCGATCCCTTAACATCATCCTTCCTAAATCTTTCCAAGTGGGAGCAATCATTGCCAAACTTTCACCCTCTTGGAAGGATTATAGGAAGAAGCTTCTGCACAAGGCTGAAGAACTTACCTTAGAGCAAATTCAGCAACACCTTCGTATTGAAGAAGAGTCTCGAATTAGAGACAGTAGGGATAAGACCCTGGCCGGTAGGCTGAACTCTAAGGTCAATTTTGTGGAAAACGGATCGAAGAAGAATAACCATGCATTACAAGTAAAGAAGAATGATGGGAACTTCAAGAAAAGCAACAATAAGAAAGGATCCTGCTATGTTTGTGCAAAGAAGGGGCATTATGCCCGAGTCTGCCGACATCGGAAAGGCGGAACCAAGTCCGCAAACATGGTAGAAGACAATCTCGTGGCCATGATTACCGAAGTCAACACGGCAGAATCATCTCTTGGCCTCAAAATGTTCAAGGCTTAGGCCGCAACTGTTTGTCATGCTGGTGTTAAATATGAAGGTTTAAATAGGGGTAAAATAGAAATTTAAGAAAAATGCTTTGTTTTGTATAGATTGGCATTTTAAACAAATACATAAACATATAAATCTATACTACTTTAAAAAATACAAATAGCCTCAAGAATATTTCTGTAATATTTTTAGGACAAAACTTATCCCTCTATATTTAAATTTGCTGATAAAAATGAGGGGGAAAAGGGTAGTTGGTTATTAATATTAAATGAGTTAAAAAGAGGTTAGTTTAAAATATTCAGTGCATTCAATTCTCCCACATTAAATCCAACATTTAAGGTATTAATTTGCATTCACCTTCATTGAATCATATATTTATGTTTTTTTTTTTTTGTTTCTTCTCATCATTAAATTCTATAATTAAATCCATACATAATAAATTAATAATTTCAATAACATAAAAACTTATACTCTTAAGATCTACCTAGAAAAAAAATAATGTTTTCATCTAGGTGGTGGAAAGAAATTAAACCATTTGGGTCAAATGAGTCAATCCATGTTGTTACAATTAAATAATAAAATGAAAAAAATATAGAAATTAAAAAAATGGGAACATTTTTAATATCATATATTTGACATATTAAACAATAATAAGTATAATAAACAATGTCTTAAAAACCAAACCGGAGGCTGACCCATTTTTGCCTTCGAGTCATAGGTCACCGGTTCGACTATCAAGGCCAAACGAGTCAAAATGCTCTATGTCAACATTGTATGTGTGTAAAACATATTTTATCAATAAATAGAAACATATATTAATTTCATATAATATATAGAGCAAAGTTATGGCTTAAGGCCCTTGGTACGTATAGATCTTGAAAAGTTACTCAAAAAAAAATGATAACCTCAATTAGACATCAAAGTGCAAAGTTATGGCTTCCAAAATTTTGCACATAATTAAGTGTGCAACCTACAATCTGCTTACTAGATTGAATGAGTCAATAGTTGAACTGCTCGACTTAGACCGCTTTTAACTAAAAGGGGGAGTTTCAATAAAACCAAACTCAAAATCATGGTCGAGTGACGGTTTGAATAGTTCAATCAGCCAAGTCAACAAGTTAAAAATATTGATGAGATAGGACACAAAAATTAAGTGTGATAAGTAAAAATTATTTATATAGTGTTGATGAATTATATAATTTAAAATTGAACTGATCTGAAAGCAAAGCTATTTTGCTATCTAAATAGTGGGTCAATGGTCCAACTTTTCAAAGAAATTCATGACGTCATAATTGAATAATAAATATTTAAAAAAAGATAGAACACAAAAAATAAAAAAGTAAAGAATTTTGTCAATGACATTTCGGAACTTTTCTAATGTTGTATAGTCATCATATTAAATAAAAAAAATTGTTAAAATAAAATTATTTTTATTTAGGACAGAAATGGAATACAAAATTTAGTAGTAGTAGTAGTAGTAATAATAATAATAGTAATAATAATAATAGTAATAATAATAATTGTTATTGTAATTTAAATTTTCTACAGGTGCACATTTGGTACAATTATTTAAGTTTATTTTTAATCATATTGTTACATTTATTAATTTTCAATTTCTATCTTAACTATGATATATCTAAAATTCAAGTAATTAATATGAAAGCAAAAAAAATTCACACGTGCAATGCACGTGCTTAATTACTAGTAATTAATAAATGCATATAAATGTATAAAAAATATCTTGCTTTAATTGATGTTTTGTATTGTTCATAGTTTATTCTTACCCACTTGCCCACTTACCCCATATTTGATGATATATTTTGCGTCACATAGGTGGTCATTCTTCACTAATGCATATAAGTGCAAGAAATGAAACAAGAATGCTTTATTCTTAAAACACTACCGGTTTATATCCCTAAGCTTAAAGATTTGACTATATTTTTTTTGTTCTAGCATTTAGATTTTAGGGAAAAAAATTATTATGTTAAGAGTCTAACCATGCAAGATTCAAAGTATTGATACGATATGCCATTGTATCTTGGGGGTACCGATACCCATTTTTAAGGTATTTAAAAAACTCCTTTTTAATAATTAAATAACATAAAACTAACCATGATTTTAATGCAAAATTTAAAAAAAAGAAATAAAAAAGATGTGCAAGATTCGAAGTGTCAATATTCGATACACCCTTTTCGGCTCATTGGAGTGTATTGATAGTAATTTTGTGTCTAATATATCAAACAAGCCACATAAGATCTTAATTTTATGTTTTTCATGTCTTTATTGTTTATGAATATATATATATATATATATATTTTTTTCTTTTGCTCAAGGCTTACGCCTCACCTTTATGAGACCCAACCACCTCGCTTCCGCCTTTAGTCTTTTAAAACTATAAATTTGATAAAAATATACTATGGTTAATGGTAAATCCGAAGAAAAGAGATGAAAAGTTTAAAACAATATAAAAACAAATTAAGTAAGAAAATAAATGAAATGAATCTAAATAAGGAGTTAGACCAAATGGATGGCAAGGAAAAAAATTCCGCTCTGTCCTAGGCATACGTTGATGAGGTGGCTTTAACATCCATTGTGAAGATGTGAAAGTCTGTACTTTTAGGACAGAGTGAAATTCATGTTGATAAGGTTTGAAATTAAAGTGCCACCTGCACATGTTGATAAGGTTTGAAAGAATGCATTGATTAATTGAACATGAGTTACAAATGTACATAGAAATGAGAAATGAAGGATAACTCCAAACTATATTATCATAATCCAATGTCAAACATGGGGGGTGCAAATGGAACGGATTCAGATATCCCCCATCGATTTTTTTATCAGATAATAGGATCCAATTGAAAATTGGCTTCAATTCGGATCAGATAATAGATGTAAGTATCTGTTTGGTTTGTGGGAATAGGGGTTTGAAATCAGAATCAAAATGGGTCTTTTCAATTCTAACTGTTTGGTTGGGCGGAATCGGAATCTCATTTCCATTCCTGGTGGAATGACATTCCCTCATTTGAGAGAATAGTCATTCCCTCCCCCTCCCTTGGGAATGAAATTCTATAAGAGCTGATTTCAATTCCCATTCTAATTCTTGTCTAAACCAAACAGACTATGGGAATAGATCATTCTGATTCCAATTGTGAACCAAATGGATCCTAAGTTATTTATTTATTTATAAATATGTTTGTATTGCATTTTTGTATTTTTTTATAAGAGGACATGTATATATTAAAATATATGACGAAAATAGTTAAAAAATATTTAGATTTTTTGTTTTTTATATAAATTGTTATGTTTTTCTTTTAATAATTTATTAAAATTTTCAAAAATTAAATCAGATCGGATCATATTTGGATATTTGACATGTTCATGGTTTCGGTTTCAAATCAACATTTGTGATATCCAATGGGATCTTGTTCCCTAACACTTACACTTGCCATGGAACAATTTAGTTATCTCCACTGCACATGACCACCAAAGTAGGGGTTTACCCAAAAAATGGAAACAAATGATGGGTTTCTACAAACCTCCCCATCCCAACCCTCTTTTTTTTTAAGTTTTATTTCACTCCTTAAAAAAAGTAATAGGCTTTTACATATTTCTGATTTCCACTCAGAGTTATAAACATTTAAAATATCAAAAATCCCCACTCTACACATCAATGCCCGCTTGGTATAATTCTGAGCTGGCACCCATTCTAATTGTACTTTGGACCTAAAAATTCTAACCCTGGCTGAACCATCATTCTCCCTAAAATTTATCCCCTAAACTCTATACCCAAAATTTTAAATCTTAAAATTAACATGAAAAGGCATCCATTTGATTAGACGCATTCCTTAAACCAGATAGGAGCCTTTTTTTTTCTTTTATTTATAAGACAATAATCTAACTAAATGATTTAACACAAAAGTACAAAACCAAACTAATTGATAAGGATTAAAGAATAATATGGCCTTTCTCAATCAAACATGTTTTCTCTGCCTCACCTTGAATATGTTAACATTTTAGCAAGGTTTTTAAAAACCGACCCGGAAATGGAACCATTCTGGCCACTGGTTTCCGGGTCAGCAGTTCAACCGTTTGGGTCAAATGGTTTAGACGGTTTGAATATTTTAACAAGTGATATGTCATCTTACCCATTAGATTGGGATATTAGGGTAAGGTGCATATAAATATAAGAGAAAATAAGGTTTGAATGAGAGAGATTTGAAAAGTTGTCAAAGAGTTTAGAAGAAGAAGAGGAAGAAGAAGAAGAAGAAGAAAAAGGAGGAGGAGGACTTGCAAGTTGCAGCGGCGACGACAACAGCCACTTATAGTGGCAACAGTGACGGTGATGGTGACGATGATGGCGACAATAGCGGCAGCATTGGTGAAAAAATGGCGATGAAAGTATATATGAGATTTCTCAGTTTCATATCTCACTCACTCTCTCTTTCTCTCTCTCTCTCTCTCTCTCTCTCATACACACACACACAGATCTGTCGTCTAGAGTCTAGATTGCTCTCTCATATCTCTAAATGTGAGATCTCTCTCACTGTCTCACACATCTCTCTCCAGTAGATTTCAGATCTGAGAGATCTTCTCTTTTCATTCTTGTTCTGACAAAACTTGTCATAAGTAATAAACCGCAAATCATTCTTCGGGTCGAATGGTTCAACAGTCAAACCGTCCGGGTCAATGGTTCGTTGACTAACTCAACAGTTTTTTAACAAAGACTAGGTATGGGGTAAAATGGAACTAAACACCTAAATGGTTTCCGATCAGAACAGTCTGACCGTCTGAGTCAACGCTAGTTCAAAAACATTGCATTTTGGCTAACTAAACAAAAGACTTTAAATTGAAGAATAGAGTTACTCAAAGCACTTGTACAAGAACTCTCAACCGTACGATCAATTAAGCCTTTTATTATTTGGCAGTCACTGATCTACCTAAGATAGGCTTTTGGTGTTAGGTAAGCTTCTGTGACGATAATGGGGTGGGTGTAGGTATTATTAGTTTTAAAAAATTACGAGTGGTCTTAAAATGATCATATGCTATAAATATGGTTGGATTCTAAGGGTGTTAATGGACCGGTTTTGGATTGGACCCCGGTCAGTCCAAAATCAATATTTGGATGGATTGGATGGACCAATAAGACATATTGGATTGGACCAATCCGGTCCAAAATATTTATTAGATTGGATTGGACCTGGTCCATCTGTAACAAATTTATATTGGATAGGGTTGGATTAAGCCAATATCTGGTCCATTAATATAAGATAAAAATATGTATCAATACCGGGTTTGGGTTAAAATCAATCTAAATCAAAAATGAATTTGAACAGATTGGACGGTACAAACATTGAATTGAACTGATCCAAATTAATCCAAAATATTCATTGAATTGGACCTGATCTATTTATAATCCATTTATAATGGACTCAAATTGGACTGGATCGGATTGGACCAAATCCAATCAAATTGACACCCCTATTGGATTCTATATGACAGAGCACCACAGTCTTGGCAAGAGAGAGTAATAGAAAAGTTGTTTTGACCGAGCTTATATCTACACTGACCGTGGTCGACTGGTTATAGCATTTAGTTGTGAATATTAATAAAATTGACACGTTTTCTTAGTAAATTCAATACACCAAATACCCTTTTTTGTGTCCTTGGCATGTTCGTATTTTATTGGATGGTCACGAAAGAGTGCAGATGATGCAAATTCATGTTAACTCCACTAAATTAGTACCCAAAAATATGTTAACTCCTATAAAATGTAACATCTCATATATAGTTATAAATGGAACGGATTCAGTAATATCCAAATTGGATTCGATTATTTAAAATTTGCATTCAAATTCGAACCAAAATCTGATTAGATTTGAAGATATTGGATTCAAATTCGAATTTTAATATATTCGGATTGGATTTAAATTTAATTTAGTTTCACTTTAATTTTTTAAAAAACAAAAATTAAAAAAGTTAATTATTTTTCAATTTTTATATATAATAAATTAATATACTGAATTTATTATATATAATATGATATATAAAAATATATTTTTATGAAATCAATAAATATTATAATATAATTAGAGTGGATAGAATTAAATCTAAATCTGATCCGATTATTAATCAGATGTAGATTGTAAAATCCGAATCAAATGCATCATCAAATTCTGAGATAATCAGATTAAATATTGGATCAGGCTGCAGATTTTTAGGTATGATTAATAGCCCTATCTTGGCTATACCCTAACTGATTCTAGTGAGATTGATTCAATTGATGAGGTCTCTAACTGGTTGTAGTGGATACTTAATTATGATTGATTTCCCGGGTGCAGTTAGAAGACCATTCCCATTGTGGTTAAAGAACATGAAAGAAGAAAAGAAGAAGAAGATAATTTAAGATGTAAATTGGGGAAATAATAAAGATTAGATGGTGATTCCGAATAAGGGAAAAATGCCGCCCCTAACAAATCACAAATGGCTGACAATTCGCCTCTTACTCCAAAGAAGATGTGATATGATTTCTATAATCTACACAATTTTATAGAGTGGTCATCTATTGAAAAGGAAATGAGGCAGATTCCCTTTCGATTGGTAGGAAAGCAATAGCTTCTTTGACACCCGTGACCATTCATTCATCGCTTTATTGCACACCTAAAATTAATTCACAAATCTACTACTTTCTTTTTTCAGTCATATTTATTAGGGATGTTAATTTTTCCCACCCCCGACTCGGACTCGATTTCTCTAACCCGATGGGTTGAGGATGGGAATTGTTTTGGCAGGGCGGGAATGGGGATGAGGATTAATAAGAATCCCCAATCAGGGTCAAGATGCATTAATGCCATCAAAACATATTTAAAACAAATTTTATAATTTAAAATTTATATTTATATTTATTTTAACTAAATTTATTTAAAAAATACTGTTATCTGAAAATATTTTGGGGATTCAGGTCCCTATTGGAAATCAGAGATGAAAGACAAATTTTATCCAAAAAAAAATCGAAAACGGAGATGAGAGTTAATTTTAGAATCGGGATCGGAGACAGGGAATATGATCCACTCCCCATTGCCATTCCTAATATTTACTTCAAATTTTAAAAATTCCCCCAAACCCAACAAATGGGAGCCAAACAAATCAGGTGTTCATCCTTATAAAACGTCTGATTGGAATCTTCTTTACATTCATACCACTTTGTACGGACACTAATCCTGTACTATATAGTGAATAAAATTGCCCCCTCTATGTTGAATAGTGACTGCAACATTTGTCCCTTGAGCATATGTTCCAATTTAAAGTCACATACCCTTATTTATATAAGACATAGATAGATGTGGTCCCTTGATTGAGACTTGGGAGGGTTTGTTTCTTTGTGAAGTCCGTGTCTGTTACCCACAAGATGCTACAGGCTACAGCCGCTCATCTGGAATCAGCCCCCATCAAAACGGCAACAGTCACAACACGCATATATGAAATATATTCCGGATGTGTGGCTGTAGAGTCTTGCGTGGACTGTGGCCTCATTTGTTGTATTGTCCATCACATTAAATAGTGACGATTTAGCATAGAGAAAAGAGGTATCTTGGATTAAAACTAAAACGCCAAATTGTACTTAATTCAGTTTTCATTTCATTTGATCAAAGTTGTGATTTGAACTTCTACTTGATACAAAAAAATTTGCAGTTTTTGTCTCTTTTGCAAATTTTATATCCCAAAACTGATGTAAATGATGTAAATTTTGCACCGCCTTCCTGTCTTGGTTTTTCCTTTTATAAAGTGGAGGCAACAACATCAACTTGCCTCTACCTTATTCCTAAATAGATAATCCTCCTACCTCCATTCTCTTTCATTGTGGATGTCATGGCATTATCGGTAGGTCGACGGCAGAATTTGAATTGTCAGGTAGCCTTGTACGGGTGGAGAAATTCCCATCTCACCTGGTTAACAAATCGTTATTCACGCACACACGTCACCAATGTATTCGCCAAAATTCCCCTTAATTAATGAATATTTTGGACTATTTTAGGCCATTTTAATTCAATGTCTGAATCATCCAATTTGTTTATATCCATTTTGATTTAGATTGATTTCAAACCAACCCGGTCCATTAAGACTTATGTTCTTATCTTATATGAATATGGACCATCACTTAAGTATTGCATGTAAATGATAGTACTGAATTGGGAAAGAACCTAGACTCTTATTTATTTCTGAAGGTGTAGTGTACATAGTTTCATGCGCTTCATTAGAGACAATCCCTGTAATAGTTTGACTTGAGTATGCCTTTTCTGATTAATTGGTTGAACCACTGCAGTTCACTCAACAAATTCATATGGTCATCTCAAGATTAAGGGGAATTTCAGTTTAAACATTGATGACGTGTGCGGGTAGGTGCCTAGGTGAACTTTTGTTATCTGTCAAATATACAAAATCAATAACCAAATTCGATTTTATTTAGGGATAAGTGGACTGTAATCCACCTCAAAAATCTGAAATTGCAGCCCCCTCCTAATCTATTAGTAGCTCTCTCTTCCTATAAATCCTGTTGATGGATTTGGCATCAATATAATTCACGGTCAGGATTCAATCCACCCCTAGAAATCTTAACTCCACCCTAAGTGTGGACTGAACTATAAAAAATTAAAAACCTCTTTCATTTAAATAACTAAACATTTGATTTGATTCGAATTTGAATTTGTGAAGAAGAAGAAGAAGACCCGTTTATCATGGAGAATCGGAGATTCCAAGTCCATGTAATGGCAATTCATATCTATTTCTTGGTGGAGATTCAAAATCTCAAACTCCACCTAACTGTTGAGTGAATATGTGATTCCAAGCTCCTACTCCTTTCTCCAACATATAAATAAAATGCATAAGAGAAAGACCCCCAAGACCAAAAGGCAATAGATGCACATCGACATACAACTATAAGGTTGAGTTTGAGAACAAGATAAGGACTTGCCATTTTATGATTGCATGTCAATGCTTAAAGGCATGCCCGAATCAATGTTGATGCAAAATCCGAGTGGTGACTCAATTGGTATGTAAATTGGGTAGTCCTAGAGGATATGCAGTTTCAAGCCTTGCTATCGGCTCACACCATACCTTTGAGAAGATATTTTAGATTGTTGTTGAAAAATGTTGTTTTATGCAAGGTTCAAAGTATCGATATGTATACTACCGTATCGTATCTTTTGGTCTCGATACACCTATTTACAGGTGTTTTGGGACCCTGGTTTATTTTAGTAAAAAAAACATAAAAAACATCTTTAAAAATCATATTTTGAAAAATAACTAAAAAAAAAACCATTGAGTGTGTATTTTTAAGTATTGATACGCCCTTGCCGATACACAGGGGCATATCGATACTTTGAACCATGGTTCTATGCCAAGAAAAAAAATGAAATACGACCCTTTTGGAGGCACAAGGTGATGATTCAATACAAAAAAAAAAAAAACTAATGTTGATAAAGGATTATATTATATATTAATGTAATATTTACCAATATATATAATAAATTTTGATATATATATATATATATGTATAATTAAATATATATTTAATATGTTTATAACATATTAAATAAATTAATATTATATATAATTAATGGTGCACGATCTGGTTGCTCCCAATTGGATGGCAGCTCAGACGCCAGTTGCTTGGCTGGCTAGTCGAACTACAAGACATGAAGGATCAGAGAACCTGGAGTGGCTAACCTAGCGTGGTCGCTCCGATGCTTAAGTTAGTAACTGATTGTGTGCAAGCTGAAAGCTTGAGAGTATGAGAGCTAGTAAGCAATAAATTGCGTGTACCTTGTACTGTTGGGGTTGGTACCTTTATATAGATGGAATGTCATGCACCTCACGAAACACCTCCGAGATCCTCAGTGCATGCTGTTAGGAGTTTGTTCACACCAGGAGGTGGATATTGTGCTTAGCCGATAAGGCTTATCATGTCCTTCCAATCCGAGCGGGATGAGGATAAGATCTACAATCGTGCAGCGTGATCCCGAAGAGCTTAGACACAGTTGGCTTGGTTCTAGAAGTTTGCTACGTGTCACCTCGGTAAGTTGGGCTACCAAGAGCTGCTCGATCCTCGATCTTGTCAAGGTGCCCTGATTTGTTGATGTAGCACAAGGTGCCAAGTCATCATCCAATTAGTAGGTCGCATCCACATGTCCTCTCATGAGCAGGTTGGATCAAACCACCCCTCAATAATTGCCCCCCACTCCTCATGCCAAGGGTCCTGACCTGGTGCAAGGAGTTAATGATGAGGCTGGGTCGATTTGGCCCAGTTTATTCTTGGTTCGATGTCCGATCCTGTGGTTAGACTATGATGATCCAGTTGGCTCGACTGTAAAACCAGGTCACGTATCAAGAACGTGTGGATGTCACACGGATTACAAACTCCGCGAACGTCAAAACGTGCACTCAACCGATTTCGGCCTCGATAGTCGTGTGCAGTCAATTTTTATGAGAGCCATTGGATTGTGCTGATCTAGACCGTGCAAGATTGACTATAGTGGTTATAAATAGGAGGCCTTAAGGGTCCCATTTCACCTTGTCTTATTTCGGATTCTGCGATTTGGAGCTCGCGCGCTTGATTCCAGGTCAATGGCTTTTGTTTTGTTTCTGAGGTCATTTTCTCCTCTTGCCTTATGTAAGCCTCCTTCTTTCGCCTTCATTTGAGTTCGTCTTCTTCATTTCCATTACGTCTAGTAGTAGCATAGGTAGCCTGCTCGACATGAGTAGTGAGTCCGATGGGGCCGAGATGGGCACCTCGGTCCAGGATGTAGAGTTTGGCCCGATCAAGATGGCCGCGTCCACCCACAGCCTAGAGTCGAGCCCAACAGAGGAGGGCACCTCAATTCAGAAGCGAAAAGATTCTAGTAAAAAAGCTTCGACCTTACGTCGTGTTCATCCTACTCGGAGTCTAGATTGCATAGGCCCTTTTGTTTTAAAGTCGGAGAGGATTGAGGCGTTGGTCGCCCACTATAAATTCCCTAAGTACGTTGGTTATAACATGCCCTTAGAAAATTTCCCTTGGTAGCACAACAATGATGAGATCACTGTCTTCGAGGAATAGCTGATCGTCGGGCTCCGACTTCCTCTACATCCCTTTATCGTTGAAGTCCTCAACTTCTTTGGTGTCACCATAGACCAACTTCACTCGAACTCAGTTCGCACTGTGGTCGGCACCATCTCCTTGTTTCATGACCGCGGCCTCCTCTTGGACCTTGATACTTTCACCTCCCTTTCCTTTATAAAGAAGAACCCTGCCAGCCCCAAAGGGGTCGACAAGTTTAGTTATTACATAGCTTACCGACCTGGGTACAAGCTTCTCCACAACTACCCTTCCAAAGTGTTGGCTTGGAAGACTAGGTACTTCATTGTGATTGTCGAAGGGGGTGTCCTTTCCAAACTCAATGGAGAACTGTCATTAGTGGCCCTGGAGATCGCCTTAGTAGGAAGATGAAAAAGATGATGCGGAAATTAGTCAAACTCAACCTGGACATAGACAATTATCTGACTGAGGACAAGCTGAGTCCTTCGGGTAGGTCGCCACCTTGGTACACGCACACACTTTCCTTTTACACTACTTCAGCTAATCTGGTGCTTGCTTTTTGTAGGTATTAGGTCGAGCGCTCCAATGGCTAACCTCTTCGCTGGCATGATGAAGAGGAAGAAGAGAAAGACGTCATGGGATGACTTTCCCCAGGCACCTTCCACCAAATCGGCTGCTCCTGATCAACCTGAAGACCCTCCAATCATCAACTTGGTCGAAGAGGACTAAGAGAGGGGTCAGTTGCCTCATCGACCTGAGTCAGTCCTGCCATCCTGGCCTTGGACCATCCATTCCAGAGCTAGCTCCTTCGGAGAGGGCACCAAGTTGGTCCCAAGCATCATGAATAGCCGAACCAATATGATAAAAAGCAAGGAGGTGACCTTTCCTGAGGAGATCAACAAGTTTGTTGAGCTGCCTTATGTTCAAGTGGGTGCCGAGGCAGTGGGCTTCGTTATGATGGTATACTCCGAAACTTGATACTTGATTTATGCTCGTTTTGTCTTCTATACTTAGCAATTTTTTCTTCTTTTCTACGGGTGAACTCCATGATACACACCCTCATGTAGCAGCTCGATCATTACGCTGTGAGAGCAACGGTTGCCGAGGCAAAGGCTGAGTGAGCTGAGGATACAATCATAGAGTGTCAGACCAAGATGTTGAAGCACGTTGATTTTATCCGAGAATTGGAAGTCGATGTACTAGCGAGGAAGGAGTGGATCAAGCAACTAGAGGAGGAGACTGAGGAGCTGAAGGTCGCTTCAGTCGAGCGTGAGGCCGCTCTTACTCAAGGCATTAAGGATATGCTGGAGTCGCTGCTGTCAAAGCTTATCAAGTCTCCCCGGAGTACAACAAGATGAAGGAGAAGCTCAGTATTGACGCCTTCCAAAAGGGTTTCAAGCTCTGCTGCTAGGTGACCAAATGTAAGTTTCTTGAACTCGACCTCGAAGTCATCACTTCTGTTGGGATTACCACCGAGATGGTGTTGGAGGCTGCCGAAGAACTGGACTTTGATGAGGGTGACAAAGAGCTCGACGAGGGAGCAATGGAGAAAGACCCGGATGCCACAGCCGACGAGGCCATGGATGCCGATGAGGTTGTTGCAGTAGACAAAGTTGTAGCAACCAAGCTAGCTGGGGACTTTAGAAATATTTAAGGTGGGGGCGAGGAGCCCCTATGAAGATTTTCTGCCTCTTTTCTTGGACCTCCCTTGTACATACAGTATATACCGGGCCTCTGAGCACAGTTCAATAGACTCTCTCCCTTTTTTTGTTTTTTTTTTTTGAAGAATGTATCAAACATTTCTTTTGGAAAAGCAATGAACATCTTTTTTGCTGTCACTTCGTGTACAATAACTTGACTTGCAAAATTTTCTAAGTGTGGGTTACCCCGAGGTGCCAAGCTGATGAGCTAGGCATAGTAAGGAATGACCCACAGTCAATGTAAGTCGAGGTGAACAGACATTGTAGGGTATGGACCCAACCTTCCTATGCACCGATGAAGCTTGAGTTGATTTCGCCTGTGTTGCCCATATGCTTAGAAAGTGACTGGATCTTATTTGTTTTTGGCATCAAGGTTGCTGTTGACTCGATACCGTGGCCCTTAGGCTTCGAGAGCGACTCATAGTCCACTCTCCAAGGCATCCTTTAGCCGATATGCGGCCTGACCAATTCACCTAAGGGTTTCAAGCTCTTGAGCTCATAGATAGTATCTTCTCAATTTTTTGATGTTCCAGGCATGAGGCACTTGCCCCCCTTCCAACGTCTGAAGCTCATACGTCCCTTCACCGAATACTCATCTCACCCTATACAGACCTTCCCGGTTTGGCCCGAGGTTACCTACGTAGGGCTCAGGTACCATCACCTTCTTGAGCACAAGGTTATCAACTCGGAATTGGCATCGCTTGACTCGAGCATTGTAATACCGAGCTACCCGCTGTTGGTAGGCTGCAGTCCGAATGTAGGCTAGGTCGCGTACCTCTTTGACCAAATCAAGGTTCTTGTGCAACTCATCATTGTTGGCCTCCTCATCGTACGCCTCCAACCATAAGGTTGGTACTTCGATCTCGGTAGGGATGACAGCCTTCGTACCATAGGTCAAATTGAATGGTGTCTCGCCCGTCACAATCTTGATGGTGGTCCTGTAGGCCCATAGGACACTGGGTAGCTCGTCGACCCACAAACCCTTAGCTTGCGCTAAACAAGCTTTCAGTCTGCAAAGAATAGCCTTGTTCGTCACTTCGGCATGTCCATTCACTTGGGGGTGTGCCACCGACATGAAGTTCTGTTGGATACCATCTTGGTGCTCCAGTTTTGGAACTTGATGTCCTCGAACTACTTCCCGTTGTTTGAGATCAGCACCTTTGGCAGTCCGAATCGACACACTATGCTCTTCTAGAAAATGTTCTGCACGTTCCGAATTGTGATCATCACCAAAGGCTTAGCTTCCACCCATTTCGTAAAGTAATCAAATACTACGAATTGAAATCTTCTCTGCCCGGTTGCCATGGGAATGGGTTAAGGATATATATCTATTCCCCACTGGGCAAAAGGCCACAGGTTGGTCAGATACTTCAGATCGGCTGCAGGTTGATGAAGGATGTTGGTGTGCCTCTAGTAGTTGTCACACTTCTTCACAAGCTCGAGTGCATCCGCTTTCATCAGGGGCCAGTAGTATCCTTGCCTTAGCGCTTTTTGGGCGAGCACCCTGCCCCCCCAGGTGTCCTCCACAAAGACCTTCGTGGATCTCATGTAACACACGGTCTACTTCTGAAGGCCATAAGAAGTGCAGGTAGGGAAGTGTAAAGGACATCCTATATAGCCGCCCGTCGATAAGGACAAACCGAGTTGATTGACGCTTTACCCTCCGAGCTGCATTGTGGTCTGCTAGTAAGGTCTAGTGGAGCAGGTAATCAACAAGTGGGTCGACCTAGCTCGGTTCTATTTGCAATACGAGAGTGACCTCTTCTGCCCCCCCAAGAATGCTAGGTCAAGGTAGGTCTTCTATATATACTGTCCCATAGTGTTGTTGCTTGTACCTGCCAATTTCGAGAGTGCATCGGCCTCGATGTTCCCCGACCTCGATACTTGCTGGATGAACCAAGAGTGGAAGCCTGGCAAGAGTTCCCTCACTTTGGCAAATAAGCCATCATGGCGGGTTCCCAAGCCTTGTACTCACCATTTACCTAGTTCACGACCAACTAGGAATCGTTGCATACCAAGACGTCCTTCGCGCCGACCTCATTATCCAATGTTAGGCTGGCAATCAATGCCTCGTACTCTACTTCATTATTCGATGCCTCGAATCTGAACTGGAGAGCATACTCCAGGTTCACTCCGCTTGGCCCATACAGTATCAGTCTGATACCACTTCCTCGCAGATTAGATGAGCCATCAACGTGGAGGATCCAGGGCTCCTTGTTCCAGGTCAGGTTTTCCCTGACCGGAACCGCTGCCGCACTGGTTGACGCTTCCGACGTGCTGGTTGGCTTAGCCACCTCAAGGGTCAGCATGCTGAACATGCACTCCGTGATGAAATCTTCCAAGACTTGAGCTTTGATAGATGGGTGTGGGTCGAACCGGATGTTGTACTCGCTCAGCTTGATGGCCCATTTCGTCAGTTTGCCTGAGACCTCAGGCTTTTGTAGGACGTGCTTCAATAGACTGTCGGTGAGGACGACGATAGTATGGGCTTGGAAATACGGGCGTAGCTTTCAAGCGGCAATGACTAGGGCGTGGGCCAACTTCTTAATGCCGGGGTACCCTATCTCAGCTACCTACAAAACTTTACTTATATGGTAGATAGGCCTTTTGACCCGGTCTACTTCTTGGATTAGTACCGAGCTGACCACCTCATCACTTGTAAGGAGGTACAACCTGAGCTTGTCTCCTGGTTCAGGTTGGGTTAAAACCGGTTTAAGGCGACTACCTGACCAGTTAGTCTCTGTACTTCCTTTATGTTCTGGGGTGGTCTCATATCTAGTATAGCCTTTATTTTTTCCGAGTTGGCCTCGATGTTGCGCTGGTTCACTATGTAGCCAAGGAATTTGTTCGACGTGACCCCAAAGACACACTTATTCGGGTTGAGCTTCATGTTACACTTTCTTAGAATTTGAAAAACTAAATTTAAATCATCAATCAAAGAAGTGGAGAATTGGGTCTTCACGACCATGTCGTCTACATAACACTTAACTTTATTTCCAATAATTGCTACAAAAATTTTATTTACAAGACGCTGGAAGGTCGCGCCTGTGTTTTCAACCCAAAGGGCATTACTTTATAGCAGTATAGCCCGAGTTCAGTTACAAAGGCAGTCTTGTCCTGGTCAACTAAATCCATTCTAATCTGGTTGTAATCGGAGTAAGCGTCCATGAAGCTCAACAACTCGTACCCCGAGGTCGCATCTACTAAGTGTTCTATTCTAGGAAGGGGGAAACTATCCTTAGGGTAGGCTTTGTTGAGGTTGGTGTAGTTAATGCACATGTGCAACTTGCTGTTGGATCACGAGCACAGGGTTGGCTACCTAGCTCGGGTATTGGACCTCTCTATCAAAGTCTATTGCGAGGAGCTTCCTTCCCTCCTCATCTACTACCCTCCACCGCTCTAGGGCAAGGATATATATTTTTTTTTTGTCTAATTGGCCTGACTAAGGGATCCACATTCAACTTGCGAGTTATTATACTAGGGTCTAACCGACACGGTTCGTTTAGGCGAGCGCCGATCCGAAGGGTCTTCGTCAGCTCGGCATTTGAGACTAGGACCATTATTGTCTCCTCCATGGGCGCAACTTGCTCCTTGGTGTCCTTGGGAGGTGTCTCCAGTTCGACATCATCTACTAACTTTACCTTGCCATTCAACGCGGCCACATAGCACTTTCGTGACTCTAGTTGGTCGCCTCGTACTACCCCTACTCCATAGCTCGTCGGGAACTTCATTGACAAGTAGTAGGTTGACACCACCGCATGTAGGGCATGCAAAACTGGCCGACTTAAAATTGCGTTGTAGGGGGATGGAGTCGCAACCACCAAGAACGTGTGCTCGAACCACACCATGTTGGGCCAGGTCCCTACTACGACTGAAACTATAACTCTACCGAGTGGCTTCACCACATCTCCACTAAACCCGACCAGGGGTGTCTTTGATGGCTGCAAGTCTTTCCGCTCAAGCTTCAGCTTGTTGAATGCCTCTAGGAATAAGATATCCGCAAAGCTGCCTGAATCCACTAGTATCCACTTCACCCTCGAAGTTGTTGATCACCATCTTGACCATGAGCGCGTCGTGTAGGTACTGGATCTCGTGAGCGTCATCCTCGGTGAAGTAAATCACTTCCTCAACCTGAGGGCGCTTCGACGGGTTCTCTTCCTCATGTGTTAGCTCCCGAACTAATGCCTACCCCACTGCCATACTGCACCCTGCAACAATAGATCCTCTGGTGACATGTTAATCACCTCATGGATTGGCCTGACCTGCGGTGGTGGTGGTTGCCGAGGTGGTTGTTGATCGTTCCGCCTGCTCGGCTCTGGTGCATCTCTCTGTTGGTTGGTCAGCAGGTTGGTCCGCTACTTCCCTGTCTTCATACTTGATGAAATGCTGTAGGTACCCTCGGCAAATCAGCTCCTCGATTTCATCCTTGAGGTTGCGACAACCTTCAGTGTTGTGCCCAACATCGCGGTGGAAGTGATAGTATAGGTTGGGGTTTCTGGTTGTCGGGTCTCCTCGCATCCTGGGCGGCCACTTGACATAGCAAAGTGTCTTTTATCACCATCAGAATATCACCTCGCTTTGCATTTAGGGCTACGTAGTTGGACCTTTGAATGCGAGGGGTCCTAAATTGCCGATCTGACCTAAAACCCCGAGGTGGTGACTTCTTTAGCGACTTGCTTTGCTTTGCCGACTTGCTCTTTCGTTGCCGGTGCTTGATGTTGTTGTTACCTTCATCTTCTCTCTTCCTCTTCTTGCCTTGGTGTAGCTCTAACTGGGACCCAAGGGCTTCCTCTGCCTTGGTGAATTTGTCGGCGTCGTCGAGGAACTTCTCCATGGTCTTTGGAGGGTTAAACCCAAGATCCCAATGAAAATCGGCATGGTGAACCCCCTTCTAGGCCGTAGTGAGTTGCACGACGCGGTCGAGGTTAGGTATTTGCAAAATTTATGCGTTGAATCTCTTGATGTAACTCCTAATAGACTCATTCTCTCGTTGGACCATGTTCAAAAGGCTTGTCGCAGACTTCAAACACTCCTTACTTGTGATAAAGTGAACGGTGAGTAGGTCCACAAATTGTGCCCAACTCTTGATCGATCCCAGTGGTAAGTTCCTATACCACAATTTGGCCATGTCTTTGAATGTTATCGAGAAGGCCATGCATAGCCTTGCTTCATCTACTTCGATAAGTAAAATTAGGGACTGGAAGCTATCAACGTGGTCGTTGGGGTTAGAGTTCCCATCGTACGTCTCCAAGGTGAGCATCTTAAAGCCTCTCGGCCGTAGGGCTGAGATGATTTCTGCGGCGAGGGGGGAAGGCCGGCTCAACAAGACAAGAGCCGGATGTGCAGCCACTGAGCTCACTTCTTCCCTCCCCTTCTCTTTTGCTACTGGTATATTGATTTTAGCCGAGGCGCAGCGTGCTCTGCGATGATGTCGCTTCTTTGCTGCATCTTGGTTAGTGTTGTTGACTTCGGTCTTGGCCTGAGTTTCACCCTATTATTCTCTCGATCTTGAACATTGTCGCGAAGAGGAAGTTGGTCTCTATTGCTAGCATTCTCGCAAGGATGATGCTGACTGTTGCGAGGGTTAGAGGGGTCTCAAACTAAGTCTGCGCTTCTTACCCTGGGATGGTGGTTACTGATCTAATGCTCATCATTATAGTGTTGTTGTTGATCATTCTTGCTTTGAAGGCTATTCTGGGGGCGATTTCGCTAGTCCACCACTTGGCGAGGTGGTGGTGTGTGCCGACCTATTGCTAGGTCCCGATGTGAGGTTTGGCCCCGAGG
This sequence comes from Nelumbo nucifera, assembly GCF_055504915.1. Lineage (NCBI taxonomy): Eukaryota > Viridiplantae > Streptophyta > Magnoliopsida > Proteales > Nelumbonaceae > Nelumbo > Nelumbo nucifera. The sequence goes on from NC_142654.1 coordinate 31,466,631, forward strand.
AGGGGTGGGGACCCGATATAGCCTCGCATCCTGGGGAGGAGACTGGCGCCCTTTTTGTAGGTTCTAAGTTTGGTTCTGATTCTGCGGAAGAGGGGGAATTGTTGTTGATAGTATTGCTGGTACTGGTAGTGCTGAAACTACTGAATTTGCTGCATTTGGATCTGCTTGATTCACACACTCTGCATCAGCTCATGGAACTGTTGCGCTCCGACCTCGGGAGGAACCATGAAAGGTTATGGGACTGGGAAGGCGGCGCTCACATAAGGCAGAGGTGCGCTAATCGATTGGGTGTTGAAGGTCTGGCTGTAGATTGTTTGTATGCCCGAAATGGTGAGGGGGATGGTGAACTGGCCAATCATCACTGAGGGGGTCTCAAGGTTCAGTGCAGGTTGGTCGTGCCCCTTAGTAACACACATGTCTATGCCCTTGTCGATGTTGCTTGACGATGCCATTAAGTATTGTAGAAAGTAAAGAAGTAAAGTTGGAACTTAAATTTTGGGTAGCGTTTCCCACAAATGGCGCCAATTGTTGGTGCGTGATCTGGTTGTTCCTAGCTTGATGGCAGCTCAGACGTCGATTGCATAGCTAGCCGGTCGAACTGCAAGACAGGAAGGATCAGAGAACCCGGGGTGGCTAACCCAGTATGGTCGTTCCGATGTTTAAGTTAGTAATTGGTTGTGTGCGAGTTGAAAGCTTGGGAGTATGAGAGCTAGTAAGCAGTAAATTGCGTGTACCTTGTACTGTTGGGGTTGGTACCTTTTTATATATGGAATGTCGTGCACCTCACGGAACACCTCCGAGATCCTCAACGCGTGCTGTTAGGAGTCTGTTCCGCACCAAGAGGTGGATATCGTGCTTAGATGATAAAGTTTATCGTGTCCCTCCGATTCGGGCGGGATGAAGGCAAGACCTATAGTCGTGTAGTGTGATCCCGAAGAGCTCGGAGAGAGTTGGCTTGCTTCTAGAAGTTTGCTACATGTCACCTCGGTAAATTGGGCTACCATGAGCTGTTCGGTCCTCGGTCTTGTCGAGGTGAGCCGAGGTGCCCTAACTTGTTGAGGTGGCACAAGGTGTCAAATCATCGTCCAATCAGCAGGTTACATCCACGTGTCCTCTCATGAGCAAGTCGAGTCAAATCAACTTTCATCAATAATATTTTCATTAGGTTTATTATAATCGAATCCATCGGGTTAGACCTTATTGTCTTATGAATTAGTCAGTTGAGTTCTGAGTTTAAAATTATACACGCTATTAAGTTTATTTTAATTCCAGGTTCTTAATATTTCTTGTAAAGTCAGTTCTAATTCAACCAGGACCCAACCCATTGGTAGCCCTATATTCAAATTATGACATTCGAATTCAAGCGGTAATGCTAATGAATTATTCAAATTATGTCAAATCTCAAATTCGAATTCTGAGTTTCAAATACGATTTAGTTAAAACAGCTGATTGGATTGATTAACCCATCACCCATCTAAGTTTCTAGGTTTGTTTAACCTGAATCATTTATTTGCAAAAATCCTTAACTCAACCGATGTGCAATGACAATGATTAGATCAGCATGTTTTGGGTTGCAAAAAACCTTAACTCATCACCCATCTAAGTTTCATCTTCTTAAAATTTTTCTATCATTAATAATAATTTTCATTTTGCACAATTGATATATCATTTTTACACAAGCTTCTATAATTTATCTTTTTACATTTTTATCTATTAATTGTATAAAAATTATGGTTCATTTTCTAGGATATTAGTATTATCATTAATAATATATAATTTTCATTACCGCAATGATTAGATCAGCATGTTATGGGTTGGACATGATTCTCATTTTCTTAAAAATTTTTATCATTTTAATATTTTTCATTTATCACAATTGATATATCATTTTTACACAAACTTCTATAATTTATTTTTGGGTAAATTTTTTAATGGTTTAGTTAATTGATTAAATGTACATTTGAAAATTGACTGATACTATTCTTACTATTTTTGACAATCGATTAATACTTTTCTTACCGTTAACATCCGTTATTATTCCGTCTAAACCCGTATATATCTAAGACTACATGGTATTTAAATTTCTTTTAAAACCTAATATTACTCCTCCCTCGTCCCAATTTCCATGGAACTATAGAAATCAACGTTCCTGAAAACTTAGAAACAAAACTATTTTCTGCAATCTATATAAGTTCCTGGAGAACTTAAACAAATCTCCCTTATAAACAAAACCCGTAGGCCTCGAGATATGGAAATGGAAATTGTATTGCACGAGCGGTGCGACCCTGGAAACATAACTATTTTCTGTAAAATCTGGCTAACTCTGAAACACCTGCTTTCCTTCATCCATAGAAGGCCTCCTCAGTTTGCCGCTTTCCTAAAATCCTATCTCTGAAGCACCCGCTTTCCTTCAATACATAGAAAACCTCTTTCTCAGTTTGTCGCTTTCGTTCAATCCTATATCTGAAGCACCTGCATTACAATTTCCATTTTCTACTAAACCCCTATTCAGCAACCCATGATCATGAACTCTTTTTCAGTTTGCCATTGCTGAAAGGGGGCTAAGCGTACACACATATCTCCCTTATAAACAAAACCCGCAATGTAGGCCTTGAGATTTGGAAATGGAAGTTGAAGTCCACGAGCGGTGCGGCTTTGGAAACAACTATTTTCTTGAAAATCTGGCTACCTATCTCTGAAACACCCGCTTTCCTTCGATCCAATAGAAGGCCGAAAAGGAACAAAAGTTTTTTAGAATTTTATTATTTCAAAAGTTGATTTAAGAAACACAATTGAAAATTCTTAAAGTGTCAACCAATTCTAGGAGCTCCAACAGGGTTTGATGAATCAAAGTTTTTTTTTTTTTTTCTTTTCCTGTTTTATTTTGAAAATTTGGATAAGACTAAAGGGTAAAATAGTCTTTTTTGTCTTTATGTGAACGGGCACTAACGGTAAGAAAAATATTAATCAATTGCCCAAAACAATAGAAAAAGCGTTAATCAAGTTTAAGTTTTCTTTACATGTTGATTTTGATTTTCTTTTTATTATTCTTCTTTTTAAATAAAAAAGTGATACATTAGAATATATAAAACAAATTCCTAACTTAAATTAATAACTTTTTAATTTTCAAAATATTTTACAAAAATACAATCGAAATGCTAAGTGTTGGATTGGATGATCAGGCAAAAAAAATTGGTCCAGACGGATTAGGTTTAGGTTTGGACACTGGAGGGTTGGTGAAAAGATATAATAAAGTGAACAGAAGTTAAACATAGTTATCTTGGTCATATCAAAATTATTATTGTTTCACTTTTTCATAACTTGAAGGGTATTTATATCCTTTTACATGTCATTTAACACATTTTAAAACAAAGTACAGGATACAAATATGAAACATTTTCCCCAACGAGATGCTACTGATCGTGCGGTTGATATTTAACCAACAGCGGAATGCTACGGTTTACGGTTTAGATTTTATCTACTGGCTATGATCAGTTGAAGAAAGCGATCTATAAAATTAAACGGCTCTGATCGATCTCTTCTGGAATCTGGATAATCGTACAATGGCATCTTCATAATTTTCCCCCAGAAGAGGAGGCAAAATTGGATAAAAAAATCAGGTGAAGCATTTCATTTCACACATAAATCCACAAGAAGGAGAGAGAGGGAGCGATAAATAGCGGCTTGAGATTAGGTTTTATCAATTCTCTCTCTCATTTCTTAGCTCCCCACTTTCACTACTCTATCGTTCTTTCCTGTATTGCGGCTAGGGTTTCTGGCTGCCTCATTTCTAAAAGAAAAACCCTAAAACAAGGTCTCGGTGATTGTCTGCTACGGATCTGTATCGATGGAGTTGATGAACAACTAGGGTTTTGCGGTTCCTATCGCAGTTTCAGTCTCTGTGAGTTGGGGTTGTTCTCCGTCGGGACATAATGGCAACCGCTAACCCTTTTGACTTGTTGGGAGATGATGACAACGACGACCCGTCGCTGCTGATCGCTGCCCAGCAGCAGAAGGTGGCCGCGAAAAAAGCCCTAGCTCCGACGCAAGCCGCCGCCCCCCAGCAGGCCAAGCAGGCTAAGCTGCCCACCAAGCCCCTCCCACCAACTCAGGCTGGTAACTTTTCTTCATTCATTCTCTCACCGCCGTCTGTAGTATATGAAACTATTTTTCTTTCTTGCTGTTTGTTTATTCAATTGAGTAGGTTTATTGGCGTCTTATGTGGATTCCCCTTGCTGTTTACTTCCGTGGTTCGTACGATACACATTAGAGTGGAAGCAACGCGTGGCTCTTATTGTTATATGGAGAGTTTTGAGAGAACACTTGGAGATGATTATGTATTTATTTATGCTGACAAGAGTCGCAGCATCAGAATTTGTTCTCATCGTTGGTGTCTTATTTATTCTAATTCCTCTCTTTGACTTGGTTTAGAGGCAGTATCCACCTCATTCTAGTCCGATTCAGAAGCTTCTCATTGTGGGTTATTGTTTTTAGATTTTGTTTCATATGTTAGTGATCATTTATTTTTATCTTCTGTTCGACTGGGATAAACGAAGATGTAAACTTGTATATATGTATATTAATGTTTATAGCTCTGGCCAAAGAAGTTGAGCCAGTTGTTTAGTTCTCCGTGATTGGAACCAGAAAATACTGAGCTCTCCTGTTAGGTTATTTATTTTTTTTTAATTTTTTTTTCACGGTTTCATCCTTGGGTTCTATAGAGCCAGTATTTCGTTATTGCGCAATCTCTTCGTCCTCTACTAGTAGCTAGGCTTTTCATGTCCTTGGAAGAGTTTAAGTAGGCAGTTTCTTGCTTAGATCTTAATGCCATTTTAAGTTTCATTATGGTGTCTTTATCTTACACAATGAGCTGGTATCGGAAGTTGGCAATTTAGCATGCTGATATTGTGTTGAAATAATTTCTTCTATGAATATCGTATACCTGTATATCCGTGGCTGTGCATACATGTTTTATTTCTCTTATTTTCCTTTTTTTTGAGTAGTAAGGGAGTCTAAGAACGAATCTTCTCGCGGAGGCCGGGGTGGTGGACGTGGCCGAGGTGGTGGTCGTGGATTCAATAGAGACTCCAATAATGAGAATGCATTTAATAATAATGGAGTCTCTGGTGGATATGGTGCTCCCGAAGATGGAGATACTGCAAAATCCTCAGAAAGGCGTGCCTACGGTGGACCACGGGGTCCTTACCGCGGTGGTCGGCGAGGTGGATTCAGTAATGGAGAAGAGGGTGAGGGGGAGCGCCCTAGGAGGGTATTTGAACGTCGTAGTGGGACTGGACGCGGGTGAATATTCCTTTTACATGTTTTACATATTTCTGTATTAATAGAGCATGTGCAATCTTTGTCTTCTCGATGTTTCTTTGTGTTTGTCCTCTCATTTGTTTTTCAAATGTCGTCATGCTTGCAGAAATGAGATTAAACGTGAAGGAGCTGGTCGTGGGAATTGGGGAAGGCAAGCTGATGAACTTGTTCAGTAAGTCTTTTAATTTCATCATCAGCTTACTTTCATGGTTCTGGATATCTCTGTAATGCCATCCCCTCACTCTGTTTGAGTTACACATTTCGTTTTTCTTGTTTTCATCCTTTTTCCATTGATTGTCTCTTATTTCCTTTTATATTTTCCCCGATTTAGGGAGACTGAGGAGCTTTCAATTGAGAAGACTGCAATAACTGAGAAGCCAGTGGGAGAGGAAGAAGCTGGTGATGCCAACAAGGAGAATCCCACAAATGAACCAGAAGAGAAGGAGCCTGAAGATAAGGTGAATGATTTCTGTTACCTTGGTAAAATTGATTTAGTTGGAATGGTGGATGACTTTTGTTATCTTTTTCAACAGATTTTTTATCATCATATTAGATTAGTAGATATCTTTTTTTTCCCTTACAAACCAACTCCAAACTACTTTTTAATGCATGGTTTTCCTTACAAACCAACTCCAAACTAATTTTGAGTCTAGGGTACAGAAATATATTCCTGTGCTGAAAATGTTAACATTCTTTTTCAACAAGGACCTATAGATTTGAAGTTGGTAAATATTTCCTACAAGTGTTGCACATTTTGTAAATGCCTGGTGTCTATTATTCCATGTATATATTTTGTAAGTAATGCAAAATTCCAACAGGCATAAGAAATATAAAAAATTGTTTTGGGTAATTTACTTGTGTTCTGAACTAATATGGTATGATGTGTTTGAAATATAACACTCTCCTGTTGCTGATGAAAATCATGCATGACAGTACGTTATTATTTGGGATATTACCAAATTCCTGTCATCTATTTTTTTGTGGTCTCTTCAAACCCGCCCTTAAAATGGTCAGGGGGAATGAGCGAATAATGTGTTAACTGAACCTTTCTAATCATTATTAGTTTATAGGCCTTTTTTTCACTTAATATTAACAGGTGAGATTAATCCATTTTTCTTTTATAATCAATAGTTCTCTTGTTTCTTGGTCTTGGGTAGCCTTTCTTTTTAAGTGAACCTAGCCTCTTGTTCATTTTGCATGGTATAATAGGTAATCATGATCTTTGTTTTTTGCTGATAGGAGATGACACTTGATGAATACGAGAAGGTACTGGAAGAGAAGCGCAAGGCTTTGCAAGCACTGAAGACTGAGGAGCGAAAGGTTAATCTCGACAAAGACTTTGAATCCATGCAGCAACTTGCAAACAAAAAAGGAAATGATGATGTCTTCATTAAATTGGTGAAGCCTTCTACAACCACTTATATGTTTTGTTCCACTCTTAAAATATAACCAGGCTGAAAGCTAATGTATTAATTTGTTTGTCACTTGATTTCATTTTAGGGCTCGGATAAGGACAAAAGGAAGGATAATACTGACAAAGAGGAGAGAGCCAAAAAGGTAAACCCGTTTTCCATTTTGTTACTTCTGTATTCTTCTTCTTTTCTAATGTGCTTGAGGAGTTGTGGTCTAATTTTTATCTTAGATAAAGTTGATTTGTCCAGCTTAATATGGTTTACTTGAAACTAGCCTCTGGTTCATTCTCCAGGGCCATTAATGAAGTCCCTCAAGTTGCTGAATATTAGGTTAACAGTATTTTTTGGGGTACAACAATTTTAGGTTAACAGTATATTTGGGGCATTAATGAAGTCCCTCGAGTTGCTGAATAAAGTCCAAGAGGCCCAGATTCTCGGCTACTGTGACTCTTTTTAATCTTATTTTTCATTACGTACATTTCATTATTATAGTTTCTTGCCCACAAAAATATTTCTTTCTTCCGTCTTTATATCATAATTGATGTTTTTTGTTAACTTAAGCCATGGAATATTATGTGAAAGTAGGTTGGTTATCAATTTAATGAGAATGGATTAGCTGTATTTGATAACTGTTTTACGGGATGTTGGATCATATGGGCCATGCTAGCCATAAAGTGCATATGGTCCACAATTACTCAATCTCTTGTATCTATGGTTGTGTGGTGCAAACACAGCATGTAAAACTGCTATCAAGTTCAGCTAATCCACTCTCTAATAGGGATTGGCTATACCATGTAATAGTATGTGTTGTAGGATTTGATCATACTAGTCCGACTGTTCTAGGTTTTGAACTTCTGATTCACAAGATTTTATTAATTCCTTTTTCCATTTAGATAAGATAGTTATCACGGAGTGCACCAGAAAATTTTGGGTTTTTTGAATACTAAGATATCCCTTTACATGGGAGAGACGAAATTCAACCCGTCTAATGGATTATTGCTAGATGTTTCTCAAGCATTTGAATCTTGAGTTATTGGTTCTAATTGACCTGTTAAAATGCGACTTTTATCTTGTTGAAGTTATCTAAGAATATACTATCGCAAAAGATTCAATCCTCTTTATCATATTGATGGACTTGTTACTCAAATTTGTTGATGCAGTCTGTGAGCATAAATGAATTCCTTAAGCCCTCAGAAGGGGAGAAGTACTATAATCCTGGAGGCCGAGGCCGCGGCCGTGGTGGACGAGGGTCTAAAGGTGGATTTGGTGGAGGCAACATGACGAGCAATGAGGTGGCTCCTTCAATTGGAGATCCCGGGCAATTCCCAACCTTAGGCGGAAAGTGAGATTTTATTCTCTTCATTCCATTCAGTCTCTATCTGCCTTTGTTTTGGGGTCTTCTGTTTTGATCTACGAGGAGTTGGTGAGTGACACAGTATAACAGGAATAACGAGTTTTTGCTGTACGAAAAGATTCCTTGAACGTTTTTTTAATTGTATATTTTAGGTGTTTTAACGAGTTCATTTACTGTGTTATCTACTTTTCTTCATATGATGATTTGGAATTCTTGATGCCCCCAACTTTTGATAACTACCGCAAATTGGGTATTGGCGAGGAGAAAATGAGATGTCATCTCTTGCTATGAGCTCCGGTGGTCGGTCGGTCTAAGGCGTTCCGATATGGTCAGTCACAAGGGGATGTTGAAAGTTGATTACTCTCTCCTTTGCCTTCGGGGTATTTATTACTTTGTCTATCAAACCCATATCCAAAGATTGAAATCCTCTTGGCTCAGTCCCAGCATGAGATTTTAGATGTATATTGACCTTCCCATCACACTGGATTACACGAGGTTATTTACTTGTGACAGTCGTAGAGACCGATAAGTTTCTCCCCACGTGATTATTTTACTGTACTGTTGGTCATATTTTCCAACTCGAGTTCTTCTCCAGGCCGTATGTCGTATGGAAGGAAGCTATAAGCCTGTAACACTTGCAGGGGGAACACCGGAACAGCACCGGCCCAAAGGATGGAGCTCTGTATTGCTTCGAAATTTTAACTAAACAGTTTACCTAGCTTAGCCTCAAGTTGGATATGCACCCCTAGATGGATAAACATGGATAATGGTTGAAAATCTGCTTCTTCCTTCGTCTTTATGCATACGCAAAAGAAAGTGATAAATGATGTTCAAGGAATATGCATGGATGTGCATGCGCAGATATTGTTGTGGAAGGAGCTAAAATAAATAAAAAACCATTAATTTGAAGATTAACTAATTATTTTACTTATTAATATTTTTTATTTGATTTATATTATCATATATCGTAATTAATAAGAAAGGTTGATGAAAATGGCTTAAAAGTTGATGCTTAAATCATACGTAACTTTGAAAAAATGGGCCCCAGTAACTGATTTGTTAACCATTCAAGTATGCAACATTTGAAGGTGTTTAGTTTGGTTCTATTTGAATCACCTCAAAAGAACTTTTTTATGTTTGATAAAAACCATACGAATATCACCAAAAGAGATCAACATGAAGAATAAAGTTACGAATATTCTATTTCTATCACAAGGAATGGATTGTACGCTTCTAGTTCTAGTAGGTGCTCAAAGAAAGGCAAGTTTTATGGTATAAAAAGGTTTGCAACCTACTGGGATTAATAACTTGGCTGGATTTATTTTACTTGGTTGCATTGTTAACGCTTGACACTAATGAGACGTGTAGTCACCACGTTGTCAAATGATTGGGTCTAGTTGTCATGCTGCCTCTCATCCTGGTAACCACATTTAATATAATTTTTTTTTTCACTATTTTGTGCATTTCTTTTCATATCAGGAAATCCGTTTCTTCTATCCTGATCGTAAGACAAGCCACAAAAGCCAAGACACAGGTCGACGAGCCCAACCACCAAGTAAAATTAAATTGTTTTGCGAAGCAAAATTGCATTGGCATCCACCCATGTGCCATACATATTAAGCCATGCCATGTAAGGTTTCCAAAAGATGATATATGATGATAGAAAGATGCAACACAGAAAAGAAATAACTGCAACTAATATTTCTGATTTGTACATGCCTTCTTAGAATCAAGTAGTTGAAAAGAATGGATCTTAGCAACAATCTGAAGCAACCAAAATGAAAAGCAAATCATGATAAAGCGGGTTGGGAGTGATCAGTCGTTTAGAATTCAAGTAGAAAGAAAAGACAACTACTTTTACATACCATTGAGCAGGAAACACAGTACCAATAAATACTTGAATCTAAGAGGAGCAGCATCCAGTCTTCTGAGCAACAGGTTGTCCTTGGAGCTGCACCACTGGAGGCCTGGCATTGTTCATGGCCGGTTGGCTTGCCATCCTGCAGTAACCAAAACCAAACAGGAAATGAAATATATAGGTAGCTGATACAAGGTCATCCACATAAACAAATGTAACTGAAAGACCCAGCTGATGCTGGACTAGAAGTGAGAAGTCACACCGACGGATGATAATCATAATACTACACTGCAAAGCCTTCTCGCGAGAATGCAAATCAGTGTACCCCCCCCTCCCCCCCGCCCTATTTGATATGTGATATTATTCCAATGCATAGAAAGCAAGCATAAGCAGTACCTATTCTTGATTTCAGCAGCCATAGCCATGAAGGCTTGTTCCACATTAGTTGCATTTTTCGCACTGGTTTCCATGAATGGTATCCCAATTTCATCAGCAAAGGCCTAAAACAACAGAAAGAAAATATGAAGAAACCATTTTTCACATCTCCAAGAAGAACAGGAGTTGCTTCAACAGAAAAGTAGTCACCTAAAAGCATGGGAATTATCAGTAATACCTTAGCTGTCTCATAAGAGACAACTTTGTTTGCTGTAAGGTCGCACTTGTTCCCAACCAGAAGCTTGTTGACGTTTTCACTAGCATAGCGGTCAATTTCATTCAACCATTGTTTGACATTGTTAAAGCTCTCTTGATCTGTTACATCATATACCACCTGCCCAAGAAACAACCAAGTTTGAGATAATTGAATTGCAATGACAAGTAGAGAGAGGGGCTATGCAAACAAAGGAAAAAGAAGTGGGAAATGACTGACTATAATTCCATGAGCACCACGGTAGTAGCTGCTAGTTATTGTCCTGAAACGTTCTTGCCCAGCGGTGTCCCACTGCAAAATTCATACAAGCAGAATGTGTTAGCATGAAAAAACACCAACTAAAAAGGTACGAGTGCCCAAAAAACCAAATTGACTCCAATATGTGGTCAACAATCAGTCAATATTAGAAATAAGGTTCATTACATGATCATGCCATGAATTCCAGAGGGACAAGCAGAAGCTATCCACCCTTTCAATGGAAAACACACCACAAATGTGAATTAAAATAAAAGGCTCTAGCTAGGATAACCCTAATAAAAAACACTGGCTCAACAATATTTCATGGGGAGGGCTGTGCAATAAAATTATCTGGGGCAAAAACAAAACAAGGTTGGCTGATCATTAGACCCAGGACCAGAAATTCTCCTCAATCTTGAGCAGTTGGATCTTTCAAGGTAATCTATTGAAATTTAGTTCCACACTTTCAATATTTCTCTTATCCCACAGCAAGGGCAGAACCAGGATTGATGAACATTTCTCAAATAAAGTTCAGAACCATTAATTAAAAACAAACAATATCATATAAGTCTTCTAGGCCATAAGGAACACAACTATTTGGTATGTGCTACACTGCTTACAGCCATTGTCATATAAGCAACCAAGAATAGATAATGCATCTAAAATTTTAACTATACTCACAATTTGAAGCTTAATTGTCTTCCCGTCCTGCTCCACAGTACGTATTTTCTATAAATAAAAGATGGGAGTACAATTTAGCACCACGCACCTATGTAACAAGGAAGATTTAGTACTAGTAATAATCACTTACAAAGTCAACTCCAATGGTGCTGATGTAACTCTCAAGATATGAATCATCCTGTTTGAATGATCAAAGAGGAAAAAGATGATTGAAGAGCAATGAAATTTAATTCCATAGGAATAGTCACAGTAGCTCATATTTAAAAATGCATAGACAACATAAAAAGAAATCTTCAACCAATGAGGCAAAGATGCCACTACAGACAGAGTTAGCATCAATTAAAAATAAATAAAGACAAGCAACACCCATGCCTAAATTGTATTAAAACCATCAATTTTAGTTTTACTCAAATTAACATGTCTGGCATGAACAATTAATATATATATATATATTTACATTAAATAGATTTCAAATTCCAGATACATATCTTGACAAACCCTCTTTCCACAACCATAGGATAATACTGATGTTGTTCCACCCCCCCACCCAATCAAAAATAACAAAATAAGGAAAAGAAAGAGACAATAAACACCACAGAAACAGAGAAAAAAACACAAACCACAACCTTCCAAAGACACTCAAGAGCACATTAGGAGTCAGCCCACTAAACCTCTAAGTGTAAATTATATTGTTTATACATTCACACATATACATGTGTGAATATATACATATGTATATAATTTTTAAAAAAATTTTATGTATATAAATAGAATACTCAACACAAATACACATACACAAGCTTTTTTTTCTTTTTTTTTGTATTTTTTCTGCATTTAAGAATGCAATTTATTCTTTCATAGCAAATTCATATATTTTCTTTGTTAAACATTGTTTTAATATGTATCCTATGATTTTGAAATTTTATTTGTTATTTTGCTTTGTGCCTGAACCTTCCCTTTATCTAAATCAAATAACCTGTTTACTTAATTTGCATACTTCCTAGTTTATCCATACATATGGATGTGATTTATTTCTTTACTCAATTTATATATTTACTTTTTATTAAATGGAAGTTCTTTTTAACATGATATTGTTTTGTTTTTATTTTGTTTTTTACATTTATATCCTTTTTGTCTAATAAAATAATATTTTTACTTAATTTGCATTTAATCTAGTCTATTTTTTAATGTATACTAATTTGTAATTTTTTAAATGAATATTTCTCATCATATTCAACTTCCTTATCAGAACTAAAGGGCTTGTAAGTGTCAGTGGATAAAAAAGAGTTTGTAATTTTTGTTTGATTTTATTCTATTAATAATTTCTATTTTATTTATTTTTATTTTTTGATTTAAAAAAACCATAACTATCAATTTTAGTTTGTAGATTGATCGGTCCCATTTTCAAGTGTCATGGATGAATATATGCAAGATATTTTTAGTCCAGCCAAATAAACAACCAAATTTTCTTAAATTTTGGAGAATATATAGACTAATATGCTTTTAATAATTTTCTTTCTGAAGTATAAGGTTGTATAGATGAGGCACGCGCCTCATCCAATCTGAGACCTAAGCCTCTCACTATGTATTCAACGAGGTTGAGGCAAGGCAGTTTGGCTTTGCCTCACCTCATGGAGTACATCTCACTGCCTTCTAAAACACTGCCTACTGCTTCCACTCTAATGAAGCTTGGAACATACATCAGTCAAACCCCCCTCAAAGAGTGGGAAATGCCCTTGTGACTGGGAAACACCTCAAATCCCTGAAGGCCTTGGTTTCCCCAATGAGCAATCAGCAAAATTGAACTTGATTGTGTCTTCAGGAATCAACAGAGCTGAAACAGAACCTCTCCACTCTCTAACTGAAATCTCTAAACTCCTTTGTGGTCTTCAGCCAATGAGCCACCCTGTTAGTAACAAGATCAATTGATACCTTTTTGTTTTTGTTTTTGTTTTTTCGTTTTATTTTTGAAACTGCAAGGTAAAGTATTTCATTATAAGCCAAAACATGATACAAGGGTAACCCCTGTACAATGAGATTCTGTACAAGGGAAAACCAAACTGACCCAATTACAATAAGCCCAATAACAAACAAAAAAATCTTACAGGTTCCTGACAAAAAAGAAAATCCTGATAAAAAAAAAGAATTTGTGTCAGATTTTGAATATAGAGTGATTTGCCAATCAAGAAAACACCATGCCAAATACTTTTTTGAACACCTCTTCTTTTGAACCCTGCCTCCCCACGATAATTCTGCTATTTCTTTCACATCACACTGCCCAGAAGACTGCTGTAGGGATGATGCTCCAAGCTAACTCTGGCAGCCTTGCTTAATCTCCTTAAAAACTCACAATGCAACAAAAGATGCTTAGAGGATTCCACACTTCTATTGCACATGATACAACCCACATCCGCCACCTCTAAACCTCTTCTGACTAAGTTGTCCCTTGTCAGAATCTTATCAAGCAGCACTGACCAAACAAAGGAAGCCAATTTAGATGGCACATTTCTGATCCAAATCCTGTCACTTGGGAAGTAAGATGCATCTTCCCTTGTCAAACTGTTGTAGAATGAATTAACAAAAAATTCACCTGATTTCTCTAAGATCCACTTGCTTTTGTCTTCCCTTGCACCATTTGTCCTTGGTATACAAATTCTGTAACAAACCGATCAAGGAACTCACCTCCCAATCATTTAGGTTCCTCTGGAACTGAGGATTCCAAACACAACACCCATTCTGCCTTTCCATACATTCAGCCATTGTTGCACTATTGTTTATTATTATTTTTTGATAAATATTGTTGCACTCTTGTTCACAGCAATCTCATAAACTGAGGATGAATTTTCTGAATTGCCTTCCAGAAAAGGACCCTTTGTCCATTACCAACATCATATTTTACACCCATTCATAAAGGACCCTTTGTCCGTTCAGTTCGTAGTCAGAATTGGAATTGCAATGAAATCCTTCAGAATAGGAACCGGAATGGTCTGTTCCCATAGCCTGTTTAATTCAAACGGGAATAGGAATCAGCTGGAATGAAATCTCATTCCCAAGGGAGGGGGCAGGTATGACGATTCCCTCAAATGGGGGAATGCCCTTCAACCAGGAATGGGAACGGGATCCTCATTCCGTCCAACCAAACAGTTGGAATAGGGATGGGCCATTCCAATTCTGATTCCACACCCCTATTCCCACAAACCAAATGGGCCCTTACATCTTCTCTCCCAATCTCTTCTACTAGAGCCATACTTGGAAACAATTAGCCTCCTCTACAAACTTTTCGGCTGCTCTTTAAACCTCCACAACTATTTCCCTAACAGGGCATCCCCAGACCCCTTTAGCTTTGGATTTGCAAATTGTCTTGCAATTTACCATTTGAGAGGTATTGTCTTCCAAGAGGCTAACTTTCTATCAACTTTTTCAATAATAGGCTCCCAAATGACTTTAGATTTGCATTTATCAACCATTCGCATACCAAAATATTTGGTCGGAATTCGGAAGTCTACCAACTCTACATCCCCAACCAGGCACCAGCTGTCCATTCCTCTAGATCAACAAATACTTCTAATGAGTGCTCCTTTCTAATGAACACTTTTGCATTTCTTTCTTCCTAAACCAACCACAGAATTGGCTCACACCTATAATGCTCAGATATGGATACAGACTTGGACATGGACATGGGAAATGGGAATACAACCGTTTCTTAAAATTCTGGACATGGGTGTCTGTTGGTTGGGGCTTCTTCTATCATTTGTGGGCTGGTTTGGCTTTATTTTGCTCTTTGGGGCTGGGTGATCTCTCGTCACCTTTGTTGTATCTTCCTCTTCTTTCTTAAATAAATTTCATTTTTTATTTATCTTAAAAAACACCAACACTACTGATTTGAAGATTTTCAGGGTTGACCTCAAAAAAGGCATTGCAGGTAATCTGGAAACCTGTAGAATTTCAGGAAAAATCAATGGTTTTAGTGGTATCTGGACATTTGTTTTGGAGGGGAGGGGATTGGAGTGGTAGTAGTCCTTTTAACTCATTCTTTGGATAAATGTCCTTGCTCAATAAGATTACTGAGAGTTGTGCACTTGAAGCTCTGTGCTTGGAGGTCAATCTTTCATAAGTTGATCTTTAGTAAATCACATATCATGAATTTGATCTAGAAGGTAGAAACTACTTGTAAAACCATAAAAATAACAACTTTCCAAAACTTATTTACATGAAGGGCCTCTTAGTTGATTCCATGTACATATTTTGTTTCTTTTTATGCATTTTACTTTGAGGCATCAAAACTAAAGCAATATCTATGGTAGGTAGCACTGGACAATGAAAATGTTTATTGTTACATCAAACATTGACATGTATGGTCATTTCCAACACTTAATAAAAATAAAACGATAACAACTAAAGCCTGTAGTTATATAACCAAGTGCATATTATAGACACGATTGTAGCACAGTTGTGATTAATTTAGTAATGTATTTAAAATAAAATGAAATGTAATACCAAGTCAAAACTATTTCATTGATTGACAATTTCAGAAGTATCTGGTTGGAAACATGAAATTTTTGCTAGGAACACCATTGCTGATATTTACTAACATGAAATATGGGAGATTGGGTACAGATATTGCTTGAGAGGATGGCTCATGAAGACCAACTTATTGGGAAAAGAACAAATTTTCTATACTTTACAAGAACCCTATTGAATTAAAGAAAAAAAAACTAGATTGCATTTTTTGAACTTACAGCAAATCTCAGAAGGAGACATGATTTGCCAACACCAGAATCTCCGATGAGCAAAAGTTTGAATAGGTAATCACTACAAAAGAGACCAGCAGAAAAGATAGGCTTCATTATAAGTCATAATTTAGTTGCAGAAGGCAAAGACACGTGCTGTCTAGTAAAATAAACTTGCAAAACAGTAATAATAAAGTAAGTCCATTCTATACAGTTTATATTTTCTTTTGGACAGTTCAAGGGTGTATTGATCATTACATAGGAATTTCTTGTCATTCTTTATAACCTTTAAAGGTGTATGACCGTATGGCCAATGTAGGTTGTTAAATAGACTGGAACAAAACTTAAAAGCAGCAACTTAGTTTCTATGGAGTAGCTCAATTATGATTTCATTCACAATACCCTTAAGTATATGCACAATCTGAAAAAGTAGCCCTTATGTAAATATACTGCAGGCATGCCCATGCATTACTGCTTTGGGACATGCACTTTTCAGACTAGTTGAGTGGTCTGTGCAAAAGGAAGGTGAGAGAGGTGTTGGGATAAATAAATTAGAATTTTTGCATGGTGATCTGGTCATAAAGCCAAGGTAAGTATTGACTTCACATCTACGTTATTGCAACATGCATTCCCAATCCAAAGTAGGGAAATAAACATATACACACGTAACCAAGCCATATATGAAAGAATGCATAGAGTAACACGATTCCAAACAAGATTTTTACCTTTAACAAAATCGTCTTCAACTTTTCAAAATATTATGAAAGAAGTAATCGGCCCTTCTATTGGACCCAAAGAATCCTATACTTAAATACCTTGGTTTGGATACCAAATGGATTATAAACCTAGAATAGCAACATCGAACTCTCACGAAGCTTGTGAGAGTCCTAGACCCTATTCCCCATCCCAACACCTAATCTGATTAGCAAAAAACCAAGATGATAGTAATCATGTGGTGATTAGACCTTATGCAACCAGAAATCTTAAGGCCATCAAGTTACAAAATTCCAAATTCCCATGAACAGTGTGCTAATTGTGTTCCCATAAGCAATT
Source organism: Nelumbo nucifera (assembly GCF_055504915.1). Classification (NCBI taxonomy): domain Eukaryota; kingdom Viridiplantae; phylum Streptophyta; class Magnoliopsida; order Proteales; family Nelumbonaceae; genus Nelumbo; species Nelumbo nucifera. The sequence continues at coordinate 31,483,924 of NC_142654.1, forward strand.
CATCTAATTATTATTGGTGAAAAGACAAATAAAAAACGAGAACAACAACATACTAGCACAAGTTATCTGGAATCTCATGGAATAAGCAAAATGAAGTCATGCACATGAATATACAGTTCAGACAAATTAACCTCACTAGCTACTCCAAAAACCATCAATCAAAACCAAACACGGGATCTGAACACCTGGATCTAGGTATTAACGTCAGATCGCCACTTAACGGAAAATAAGCACAAAAATTAATGATAAATTGGCCAACCACCAGAAAGAAATTATAAGCATCATAACAAAAAAAAAATAATAATAATAATAATGATAAGTCTACCCTGGGTTAGAAAGAAATCGTCACAGATCTAGTAAAATTTAACAAAGCTCCTCAGAAGCCCATTAAGAGGATCCAACCTTAAACAAACGTGAACAGTTCTGAGGTAAAGTAGATGCTGGACAAGTTTTGAGAATTGAGGATTACTAGAACTTACTATTCCGGATTCATGATTGTATATCGCTGAGACCGACCAAGCTATACCGACAACGGCGATTTTGATGGGCTTCTGTGGCTTTTCGTCAGGAAATCAAACGTAACTTTGGATTCTTCACCGGGAAAAAAATGTGAATGCGAAGAAGAAGATTCAAAAAAAAGGGAAGTTTGAACAGAACACGAAATGGAGAAAAGAAGAAAAGAAATTAACGAGGCGAGAAATCCGAACTCCGAATAGCCAAAAAGCTCGGGCGACATATTAGTAGAGAGAATGGCCGAGGCCGAAAGGGAGGAAGTACAAATACCATTTTACCCCTAAACGCGTGTTCAATTTGTAGTTTGACTTTCTCAGAGAACTACTTGAACGCGAAGTGGAAAGTACGTAAAATTGTAATTTTATATTATTCTTTTGGCGGGTTTTTGTCTTATAAGTTTTCCTGGGTGGGCAATCGGAATTATGCATGGTAAAGTGTCTTAGAAACGGCCACGTGTTTGGCAAAAGACTCAAATTCAATTATTCGTGAGTTTTGATTTTTTGGGGTAAATTGATGAAACGTCTCCTATACTTTCTATAGTTGCGATTCAATACCCTGATTTGTGCTAGTAGCACTGTTTCCCCCCTGAACTTTCTGACATTTTTGCATCTACACCTCCTCCTTTATCTTATGCTGACAGAAGTGGGCAAAATTACCAAGATATCCAACTTTGACCGCTTAAATGGTAAATTGGCTTTTAAATTTGCCATTCCCTATTACATTGACCATAAAATTCATAAAATCTGTCTTTTTTTTTTGCAAATTCCATATAGTTTGTTGAATTATATATATATATATATATATATATATATAAATATATATATATATATATTTTTATGTATCTCTTACATTTTCTACCTTTTTATCAAAATATATATTTTTGAAAATTTTATCATTTTCTTTGTTTTTTTTTTCTTTTTTTTTCTTTTTTAACTTGAGATATATAATTATTTTTTGAAAATTTTATCATTTTATGTATTTTCTACAATTCTATTTTTTTTGGTTGAAATATATTTTTGAAAATATCACTTTTTATGTTTTTTTAATTTTGAAAAATTGGCCTTTATGTTAGTATAATTTTATAAATCTTTATTAATTTTTTTGTGTCTCCTATATTTTTTTTTTGTGTGTTTCGAGAAAAATATTGAGTGTGGTGGATATATGGTTCAAAGTGGGTAGGCTGAGGTGGGTGTGGGTCAGGGTGGGTTGTAACCCACTATTCAAGTAGGATGCAATGACTCTTTTCAAGGTTTTTTTTTGGTCGAAATTTCAAGGTATTCTGGTGAGTATAAAATCTCATGTTTTCATCAAGGGCAATCTTGACATTTAAAAATGTTGAGATGGTGACATCAACAATTTTTGTTAACATTTTAACATTGATTTAATGGAGGGGTGTAGATACAACAATGTCAAAAAGTTGAGGGTAGCTTTCAGCAATTTATGCTTTTTTTGAGAAATAATTTACCCAAACTCTGATTTTATTTTTGAGTAATTTACTTGTACTTCGCCTCTAGTTTTCAGTTAAGTATCAGATTTACATTTTAACTTGTACCCCTTTGACCACAAAAATGTAAGAGGTTTGTTAATAGAAAAAGACCAAATAAAGATAGAAATAGATATTTTATGAAAATTCCTATAATAATAAAATATTAATTTCCCTTCTAAAACACATATTTTGACAAGATATAAATATCCCAAATTATAAATATATATTATTATAAAGAGGATACTTCTCTTGATTTTGGTGCAATCATTAGTTGGTGACTGTTGATCCCAAGCTTAGATGAAAGAGGAAGGATGCATCAAGTTTGGCAATTGGTACTAAAACTTTTGTCAAATTCTCATGATCATGGATCTTGATATATTTTCTCATGTTCCTTTGCAGTGCCTCGACACGATAAAACGAAATGATAAAACATAATCAATGTAATTGACCCCATATAATTGGAATAAGGCTTATGATGATGAAGATGATGATAATGAATAGTTGAATAGTACATGCAACTTTTGCATGTATAAATGGATTAAAGAAAGGTGATCTAGACATGAGGCTAAGGTAACATATCTGCATTATACACAAAAATTTAATTCATTAATATTTATGGAACCTGGTTTCAACTTTTCATTCCTATCTTCATGTGATGGAAGAAAAATGTACTTTAAAAATATAAATTAGTTTATTTATCAGTATAATATGCAAGAAGGAGCCAAAGAATATTAAATTTGCTTTTTTAAAATCATTTAAATGTCATGAAGGCACATTCCATCACTAAAACTAATGATGTGTGAATTGAGGGTGGAATGAATAACAACCCCAAGCTAGGGGGTGGGGGGTGATTAATATGTAAACTTGTTTATAATAAAATTTAAGGTAGCCACTATTCCACCTATAGTAAAGTGGCGTTTGATAAATCTGAAAAGTTAAAAAAAAGTATTAAGTGCCTGAATTCTGAAAAGAGCTATGATGGTTTTCTATTCTTTAGATGTTCTGAATAGATAAGGCTGTTTGTGTTGGATAAACCATTCAGCATTTGAAATTCAATGATTTTATTATTTTACCCCCAAAATAGACTATCTGATAATTTTGAGTTCAATTTGTACTATTTCATATTAAATAGTTTATGAAATTCAAAATACTATGAATAAAAAATAATAACTAACACATTTAAAATTATTAAAAATAATTGATAACTAATAAAAATATTAAGGTAATTAATACTTAATAAAAATTAAAATAATTAATAATTAAAAAATAATTATTAAGTAATAAAAATAATTAATAATTAGTAATTTACACAAATAAAACTTTAAATAATTTAAAAAAGTAATTACTAATTAAAAATTAGTAATTAAAAAATAACACAATTAAAGTTAATAAAGATAACGAATGAATAATAAAAAATAATTAATCGGTTTTGGGCATTGTTCATCATCGTTCTTGTTGCGAAGGCCGAACAAAGGTGGTGGAATTCCTATTCCCCCCTCCTCTCTCTAGTTATTCTCCCTCTAAATTCTTTCTCTCTCTCTCTCTATTACCCTTTTCTCCCCTTCTTCTTCTTCTTCTTCTTCTTCTTCTTCTTCTTCTTCTTCTTCTTCTTCTTCTTCTTCCAAACACCCAGATATGTTGTTCGCCTTCTTCCTCTTATCACTGAACAAAGAATGGCGAGGAACTACAGTGGTAGCTCTAGTCAATTTGCTTCTATCGGCTAATCCCAGCAACACTAGTTTGCTCTTCTTGGAGTCGCACCTACAAGGGAGGATATTCAAAGCTGAGGCGGATCAGTTTTGGGCACTATTGATCATCGTTCTCGTTGCGAAGGCCAAATAGGGGTGACAGTATTCCCCCCTCATCTCTCCGGTTATTCTCCCTCTAAACTCTCTTTATTTCCCCTCTCTCCCCTTCTTCTTCTTCCAAATGCCTAGATATGTTGTTCGTCTTCTTCCTCTTATCACCAAATAGAGAGTGGACGGGAACTATGACGGTAGCTCCAGTCAGTTTGCTTCTATCAGTCGATCCCAACAACACTAGTTTTCTCTTCTCGGAATTGCACTTGCAAGGGAGGATGTTCGAAGCTGAGGCCTATTTTTGTCTTTTAACGCGGTCTGAAATGCATATGACCGTGTTAAGAGGTTGGCCGACCTCTTTTGATTCAGATTCGAAATGGAGTTTTAGACCCATATTCAGACCGGATTCCAAATGTGCGTAACTCTTTTCAGAGGTCTAGAAAGAGTTATAAAGCGCACCCTAAATTCGGGGTTAAAAAAATGTACATATGTACAATGTAAAAAGAAATTTGCACATATTTTCAATTAATTCTGCCCACAAATTCGGTCATAAAGCCCAAATAAATGATGGCTATACAAATATATTCATAACACATTGGACCAACCTGCCCAAGTCCAACTAAACCCATCCCGATCTAAACTCAAGCCCAGGCCTGCTCTACGTTGTGTTGGGTTAATCTCAAGTTGGCCCTATATTGGTAAATTTGGTTTTGACCTCAAGTTGGTCTAGGCCTGAACTCATGGTTTACACCTTTGGCTCAGTTTGGAAGGAGTACAAATACAAATATGTACACTACAAATACATACAAAATATAAGGTTTTGCACTATAGATATTTGTATTTTTACTCCTTTCAAATTGAGCCTTTAGCACTGGGCTGGGTTGACCCTTAACCTGCCCAAGTTGCACTCCTATGTATGGAGGTGTAGCCTTTAGCATTGGGCTTGGTTGACCCTCAACTTGCCTAAGTTGCACTCCTATGTATGAAGATGTACCTTAGTAGAAGCTTCAATAAAAAGCCTTTTTTTTGTTTTTAATAAAGTTGTGATGCTAGAAAGGTGTGATATTGGAAGAGCTTTGACCAGTCAAACCTATTGTGAATTTTGATGAATACCACCTGATTGGTTATAAGTTTCTCCTATATTATGGTAAAAAGACAAGAAGTTTGATCAAAGATCAAAATATTGATACAATATTGGGCGTGTTGTATCTGTATCCAAGTTCATGGATACACTAATATGCATAGGGTTTGGGGGCTTTGAAAGCTTGGGATGATAGAAGGCATCCCTTTCGAGCTGATTAAAAAAAATTAGTCTATCAATATACACCAATACCCAATTTTTGATATCACCATATTGTGTATTTATATTTTGATCCTTGATGAGTTTGATGGTTACATTTGTTGCAACTATAATCTTATGTGACCCCAATGAAACATGGATGTACCAAACATTTGAAATAAAAAGGAAAAAGAAAACAATTGAGGTGATGTCACTGCTAATATTGACATGTTTGTATTCTATTGAAGGGTCACAAGTCACAAGGGAGTATTGGGACCGTGGTGCATAGCAGATGCGAACTCACAGAATTGGGCTTTTGACCAAAAGCACTTAATAGGCTTTCTAAATGGGGCGTCAGGCCTTTAGCAATAATTTTGTTACGATAATATCCCATGCTACTAGGAATGGCAATGGGGCGGGGTGGGGATGGGGATGGGGAGAGAAATCTCCATCTCCATCCCTGTCCTTGTTCCCATCCCCATCCCCACTAGCGGGGACAAGGTTATCCCCATCCTCACGGGGATCCCCATTCCTCGTGATTTTTTATAATGTTTAATTATTTTGTTTTTATTTTTTTAAATAAAAATAAAATAATTAAAATTTACAATCCTATTAGAAAAGATTCAAACCTATTCAACCATATTTTTAAAAATATTAACATATTGATGTATGTGTATATATATACATATATAATGTATGCACATATATATATATATATATACATACATACATACATACATACATACATACATACATATTAGTAGGGATCCCACGGGGCGGGGAGTGCTCTCCTCGTCCCCGCTAACGGGGATGAAAATTTCCCCATCCCTGTCCCTGCAGGAGGTGGGGGAATCATCTCCATCCCCACCCCATTTGGGGTGGATCGAGGAAATGGAGAAAATTGCCATCCCTACATGCTACCTCCAATTAAATAGAAAAAAAGTTAATAAATACCTAAATAAATTATTTGAGATAATTTGAACAAGCCAAATTTTGGTGTAGGCCCTATTATGAAGTAGAACCCATCCAATTTTGAGCCTTAAAAGCAATAGTAGTTGGAAATATGTCCCAATACCAAATGAACAATTTTGGGTTACCAAAAGAAATAACCAAAAAGTTGGACAAGTTACAAAGACAGTTCATTTGAAATTCAAAATATAACAATAAAACATTTGTTCTTGCAAACTGGGATCTGGTTTGCATGGATAAGGCAAAAGGAGGCTTCGGAAATAGGAGGTTGACAGAGGTAAATCAAGCAAATATGATGAAACAAGGACAAAAAATTATCAAGGACAATAACAATCTTTGGGTTCAAATTGTAAGGAAAAAGTAATTAAGATATGATAATTTTCTAAACCATAGAGCACAAAAATCAAGCTCATGGGCATGGTAAAAAACCAACTTGGAAAAATTGAACTTAACCAAAGGAATAAGATGGAAAATTAGAGATGGGGCAAAATGTAGATTTTGAGAAGATGCTTGGGTTGATAAGGGACCCCTACATGGGCCCTTTAAACAAAGAGGAAAGGGTAAGCAATTATATTGACTTTAGAAATATAACTTGGGACAAAAATAAATTGGCTGAAAAAATTCCTCAATAAATAATTCATATCTCCCTATCCAATAAGGAGGATATGATGATCTAGGGCCATACTATAATCTCCTTTGTGAAAATAATAGACTCACTAAGGTTAATAAGATATTCAAGAAAATTAGTCTGCCCTAAAAAAATAAGGCATTCCTATGGCTGTTAATCTTAAATAAGATTCCAACTAAGAAAGATCTTGTAGACAAGGGGCTAAACATTGATAAGAATTGCTCATTTTGTGGTAAAGTGGAAGATCTTTTTTTTTTTTTTTGAAGCCATAAGGCAAGAGCTTTATTTAACTTTCAACTTGGAGGTTACATCTCATCCAAAATAATAGATAGGATACAATCTGGAATAGAGGACAAAGTAAATGATCTGTTTTGTCTTAGAGCAAATTGGGCAAGCCCATGGGCTGCTCTGTTATAGGATCGAGGGATGTGATGCCAAGCACAGGATGAGAAGGATTTTGAGATGGTTTTGCAATCCAAGGCAACTAACGACGAACTCCAAGGGGGTTCCAGATCCGAAGAGAGAACTTGAATAGCAACTTTTGCATCACTTTCTATGATAATCGGGTCCAAGATGAAAGATTTTGCTAGTCGAAAACCCTCTAGAATTGCTTTGAATTCAGATTCAATGGGAGAAGAACTCTTCACCAACAAGACTCTGGCAACCAGGAGAGATCCAAATTCATCTCGATCAATGACACCGACTGCAGCTTTTGATGGAGACCATGCTCTATTAGTATTGATTCTAATGTGTAGATGAGGAGGTTTGATCCAAACTGATGAGGTTCTTTGAAGAGAAGAAGGAGGAACAAATCCCAAGTTTTCTGGCTGGGTCAATAAAGGTCTTTCACGCATTTTCACCAAGTCTCCAAGGTGAGCATTATAGAGAATGAGAATGGCTGAATTAGTGAATGGCTTCCCATTATAATAGGTTTGACATCTAGCCTTCCAAATATACCACATAAGAATAGTGCCTCTAGTAAATAGGGAGAGGTCGGATTCCTCTTCAATAATGTTATCCATTTTCCTCCATTCCTCTAACCAGAAAAGAAAACCTTGATCATTGCAAATGTTGACTCGCAAATCCATGGATGAGGCAAACCAAATTGGCTGAACTGCTAGGCAGTGAAAAAATAAGTGGTCCAAAGTTTCAAGATCTTCATGGCAAAGGCTGTAGGTGGCATCAATGTGATTCGATCTCTTGGCAACGTCAGCAGACACAGGAAGGGCTCCTTTGCAATAGCGCCAAACAAAGGTTTTTATTCTGGGTAGGATGAACTTTATCTTCCAAAAAGATTTCCAACTCAGTCCTAGACAAACAAACCCACATAGAGTGTGGAGATTTTGGAGAATTGGAAATAAATTTGTATCCCGAATTACAGGTGTAGTTACCATGGGGAGAAACTGCCTTAAGCCTCTTCTGTAGAAAATTGTCTCTCCATTTCAAAATGCTTTCTTACTTGGGAGACAGATAATTGATAATGTTGTGGTAGCTTGTGAACTTATTCACTCAATGAATAGAAGAAATTGCCGAGAAGGTTTCTTTCTATTGAAGGTGGATCTGTCAAAGGCCTATGATCAAGTGGAGTGGCCGTTACTCATTCAGTGTTTGAATCTATTGGATTTTTCTGAATCTGTTTGCAAATTAGTTAAGGCTTGCATTGCCTCTAACTCTATGAAAATCTTGATTAATGGAAAGCCAAGCTATGGTTTCTCTCCTGAAAGGGGCTTAAGACAAGGTTGTCCACTTTCACCCTATCTTTTCATCATATATTTAGAAGTTCTTTCTCGGATGTTATCTAATGCTTTGGAGACTGGCATGTTAAAAGGCTTCAGATTCGGCAGGTCAAATGTGAAAATTAACGACTTGATGTTTGCTGATGATTTATTATTAGTGGGAAGAGATGAAATTGAAGAAGTCTAGCACTTGAATGCCATTTTAAAAAATTTTGTGATTTGGACAGGTCAAGTGATTAACTTTGAGAAATCATCTATTTTTTCAGCAAAAATACCCCTTTATTTACACAAAACTCAATTAAGAATTTGTTGGGTGTTGCTGATATGAAAAAGGAAGATACCTACCTTGGTGGTCCACTCATCGGAGTTAGTAGAAAATTCTCTTCTTGGTAGTTTTTGTTGGACAATATTAAAGCTAAACTCAAAGACTTGAAGATGGGGGTTCTCTCTCATGTAGGAAGATCTACTCTCATTAAATCTACCCTTACCTCAATGCCTATTTACCACATGCTATCTTACTCTCTGCCCTCAACCATTTGTAAGGATTTAATTGCCATCTGCAGAGACTTCTAGTGGGGTGTGTCTCATGGGAAAAAACCTCTTTACCTCAAGGCTTGAAATTCTTTTTTACTTCCCACTGATAAAGGTGGTCTAGGCTTTAGACATTTTGGCTTGGTCAACAAAGCACTCATAATGAAGATTGCTTGGCATTTCTTAAAGGAAAATAATTCTGTATGGACCCAGGTTCTCCATGCAAAATATCTTCTAAATGGTTCTTTCTGGTGTCAAAAGAAAAAACTTGGTGATTCACTTCTTTGGACTACTATTCTTGATTGCAGAAATGACTTAATTGAAGGGTATAAGTGAATTATCTATAGTAGGTGGAATGTTAACATTTTTTATGATCCTTGGCTGCCAAATGGTCTTATTGACAAACTTGCAACTTGGAAGCAGCCCATAAACATGGTGGCTACTCTTATAGATCAACACTCTCATAATTGGAGTAATGCTATGCATACACAGGGTTTCAATGAGAAGACTGTTAATATGATTTTGAGAACTGGTATCCCGTCAAGTGGAAGATCGAAACCACATCTTAGCAAAGTGTCAAATAGTGCACAATTACTAGCTTTTGGTTTCTTTGGAAAAATAGGAACGCAAATTTATTTAGGAACCTCTCTGTAGGCCCTCAAGAGTTAGTGCATAGGACTTGGACTTACCTGAAGTTAATGGGGAAGTAGACCATCTCATCACAGTGAGAAAAACTTAAATTGGATAAGATGGACCCCCTAAGTCCAATATCCTAAAAATCAACTTTGACGCCTTGGCCAAATCAGAGGGTGGATGTGGCTATAGATGTATAGCCAGAAATTAAATAATCTTGATTGGTATAATGATAAAAGAAAAATGGGCATTATAAGCAAAACAACTTTCTGCTCTTCCTCCCTCCTCATCTAACTTTAGAGTGGAAGACTCTCCTTTAAAGTAGAATTCCAAGGTATCTGACGTTTTTCTGTAGTCATAGGTTGTTGGAAACTCAGGGTTTCTATTTCTCTCCTTATTGTAGCAAACTAGCAATAGATTAAAATATTGATATGCTCGATCCCCAAAATTGGGTATTGATATCACCAATACCCTCACTTTTAAAATTTTTATTTTATAATCATCTTTGTATGGGTTGCATTTATGCATATTTAGGTACACCAACATGGATATTCTATGCCATGGTATATGTATTGATATTTTAATCCTTGATCTGCAAGTTGATTTGTTTTTTTTTATAAATGTACATACATCTAACATGAATATTTCTTTTCTCTCTCTCTCTCTATATGTGTGTGTGTGTGAAGCTTGAGATTAATGTTTTATAATGTTATGGTAGGGAGTTTAGCCTTGTAAGCAATCAATTTGAATCTCATCCAATTATTATGTTTTTGTAACCTAGATCTTTTGTTGGGAGAATGGCTTCTTTCACAATCCATGCTTCCACATAGGGGTGTCAACGGTATTTGAAAATCAGATTTTGAATTCAATATTCAACATAATTGAATTAAATTCGGATAATTCAAATATCTAATCAGTTGAATTTAGATATGACCTGATTCGATTCGATAAATATCCGAATTCGATAGATTATTTAATTCTTATATATAATATATGAAATATTTTATATAGTTTATATATATAATAATTAAGTTATATAAATAATTTATATATTTATATCAATAAAATATTTATTTTATATATTTATTAATTATCTAAACTAATTAATTAATCGAATTCAAATCGAATCGAATCGAATATTTGAATATTTAATCAGATTTGAATTTGGATATTAATTTTCAATATCCGTTAGATATTGAATTGAATTCGGATATCAGATTTTTTAATCGGATTAGAATTCAGATATTGTTTGGTATGATTCAAATCCAATCCGTTTATAACCCTACTTCCACAACACTGTAGAGTCTATGACATGGACTCCGGTCTATAAGTTCATGGGACCTAGTGTCATAAAGTGGCATGCCCGCATGCATGCTAATACAAGGGGAGAGGACTGTGTGGTCACAGTTCATCCCTAGGGCATAAAATGCATGGTATTTTCTGATACTATCATTTACTATAAATTATACATAAGTTGTGAACAACCAAATTGACATGATTAAGTCTGTTCATGATTCATTTTTTGAACCATGATATCTGATTGTTTGATTCATGTATATATACTTTCACTATTTACTTTGATTGTACAATCATTATCATCATCATCAAATAGAGATATATTATGACTAGAATCATAATGGATGAGGCACATTGCATAACTTCTTTGTCATGCTTACATTGATGAGGCATGTTTCTGGTTGAGAAAGCTATCAAAGGTTGTATTAAAAAAATGGTCATTATAGCCATGGATTACTGGTTTTGGACCAATAGCATACAAAATGCTGATTTTGTTTATGAACTAAATGAAACATGAACATAGAACCACAAACTGAATACTCTCAATTGTTGACCATCTTCGAAATGAAACCGCATTATCAAAGAAGATTTGAGTGGTCTTGGAGCCTAGAAAAGTTTCAGAGACAAAACACAATACTTGAAATATTGTGATTCGTAGAGAATATTATTTTGGTAATCAAGATTTCAAGACTTTAGGATGTGTTTGGTTTGAAGGAAAAGGTAGGGAAAGGAAGGGAATGCCGTTACTATGGGTGCAAATGGGATCCGATCTGATCCTATATTTTTGGATTCAGATAGCCCCATTTTGGATCTTCATATCGGATCGGATAATAGGATCCAATTAGGAATTTGGCCGAATTTGGATCACCCCTATCTGATATAAGAAGATCCGATTTGATATATATGTTATTTATTTATTTATATAAATATATATAGCACATATATATGTTATTTACTTATTTATAAATATATTACTTATATTGCATTTATGTAATTATATTATATTATATATTTTTTTTATAAAAAACATGTATATATATAATCAAAATAGTTGAAAAAATACTTGTATTTTTAAATTATTATATTTTTTTAATAATTTATTATTATTTTTAAAAATCAATCATATCAAATGAAATCTGAATATCCAACTGCCTCATCGGATTCAAATTCAAATCTATGCTTATGAGTTCTGATCAAATTTTTGAATTAGATCAAATATGCAATTAATGATATTTGATCAAATTCAGATATACCATGATTCGAATCCGATCTGTTTGCATCCCTAGCCCTTACCTTTTCCTTCAAAGTTCAAACCAAATATAGACTTAGGCTTTTTTTTTTCCTTTTTTGGACCCGAATACCCCAAAAGATGATCTATTATCCAATTATAGTTAGGGTACAAACAGGTTTAGATACCTGATTTGAAGAATTTACACTGCATTGAATGTTTAACCCTCGAGCCTTCCACACCAAATATTAGATCATACTCAACCCGAGCCCCCAAGGTGCCCCCAATTATGGATGCTTCAAAACCATGTTTGCTAAATCTTCACTAATAGATCCATCACTTTTTTCAGTGTCATTTTAGGTCTTGTCGGTGGTCCCTTTGCCTTCCTCAATTCGCAATCACAAGATACCCCAAAGTTTTAGTCTTTTGATTTTACATTGATTCACCCTGTTTTACTAACTTACTCTATCTATGACCTTATTGTTAAAAGCAACCTAAAATCGTTATTCTATGATATGACAAAATTACCCTCCATTATGTCAAACTAAAAAGGGAATAAACATTCATTATATTTGTTTTATTTTAAGCTTTTAACTTTAACATGTTATGACTTTTTCTCAAATTTATTTTCACAATGAAGTTAATTTTAGTGCTTTAAATTAAAATTTCATATAAAAATAGAAAAAGAAAATTAAAAAGCTTCTGTGTAAAAACTAAACTAAACTAAATAGATTTTCTTCCCTTACAAGATTCAGGTGAATTAAGGTCACTTTTATCATTTTATGATTCAAATTAATGGTTTTGAATAACTTTTAATGGCAGGGGCATGGATTGTAAAATATTAGGAGAAAATGATGCAACTGTTAATGGCCAGGTGATTTTACCACTAATATTGACTACACAACCAAATGATACAGCTGAGATATATATTTGGAATTTTGATTGGACTTCTCTTGGTTAGTTTTAAGCTTCTCATTGTGAAATCCGACTTTTCCATGGATTCAAGTGCTCATTTCGAACCTGTTTCTAACATGTTGAAAATTTCAATGATTTTTTACGTTTCTCAATTCCAAGATTAGGAATGGCACATTTCTCATAAAACTGGGGCCTTGCCCTGCCCTGTTTGAATAGAGCAGGTTTTTCCTGATCTTAAACAGGAGGCATGGGGGCGAGGAAAATATTTTTGCCTCATATCGGGGATGAGGTTTGTACATAATTTTCTGAATCCATCCCAAAGCTGATGGTAAATTAGTAAAATATCCTTAGGTTTAATGTTAATTTTTTAAAATACCATTGGGGTTTTTCCAAATTCCTAAACCTAAGAATTTCATAATTCTATTTCTAAACTACCCCAAAATTTCCATAATCAAATTCATAAAATATCCCCAAATTTCTTTAATTAAATTCATAAAATATCCCTAAATTCTCATAATCATATTTTTAAAATACTCCTAAATTAGATGTATTTTTAAATGGTTGCTTCAAGGCAGTGAGTGCTCTGCATCTAATTTCACGTTATTTCTTGTTAAATATAAGCAATAAATAAGTGAAATAACATAAGCAAACATTAGAATTTTCAATTATTTGATTAAAACATGTAACAAACACATAAACTATTAATTAATCTTCACATAAGATTCAGAACATTAGGAAATTCAAGACATAATACATAAGTTCATATTGCCTTACAACAACAAAGTCAGCATTCCCTGTATTGGTAATTTAGTAAGCAATATATTGGTAAGTTAATTGTAAGTATTAGGGGTATTTTAATAAATTCAATATATGGGTCCAGGAGGCTGGGTTGGGTAATTTAAAATCATACCTGTAGGATTGTAATATCCCAAAACCTGTTCCATCCCAAGATCCATTTTGAAAAAAAAAGACAAGTATCCATTAGATAATATAGAAATTGACAATCTGCCATCCCTAAGATTGAAAATTAAAATGTAGTTGGATGGGGAGCAATTACATTTTGGCCCCTAAGAACCCAATAAAAGAAATTCTTGAAAAAACAGAACAATAAACTCTCTAGCTTCGTCCAGATGCCTTCAGGCGTCAGGATCAATAGATTGAATAAAACCTCAGAATGCTTCAAATGCCACTGCTTCGTGGTTCCCTCCCCTTGCAGAGTTCCTGAAAATCAACATCTATGATGCTTCAACAAATGAACGGGCAGTGGCTGGAATTAGGGGTGCAACTTTTTCGGGTTAAGGTTGGGATTTTGTCAAAATTTCAATAGGTTCAATTTGAAGCCTGAGCTCGAAACAGTGTAAACTGTTAATTCAGGCCAACCTAACTTGCACCCCTAGCTGGAATTGTCATAGGTGCCTTTGTCATGGGTCCAATAGTAAGGCTATAACGCTCTTGAAGCAGCAGCTATGGCTGTTTTATATGCATTACAGTTTTCTCACTTGGTGGATCATCATGAAGTAAGAGTGATTGCTTAAATCTTATTAAGGTTGCGTTTGAAAACGATGCAAACAAGTGTGAATGTAAATTTGTAGTGTAAAATGGTTCATATAAATTGTAAAGTTGGGTTAATTTTGCACCGACAAATTTACCTTCTTACCAAACAAACTTTTAATTGTAATGGATGCAAACATGAATTTCAGTAAAGCATACTTTTACATCTTATTATCAATGTAAATATACATTGATCTATCATTTGTCAAATGTTATCAAATACAGACAAAAATAAACCAGAATGTAAATTTACCCTAAACCAGAATTTACACTCAATTTGCATCTTTCCAAACGCAGCCTAAACTTCTGTTGGTGGGTCACCCTTCTCCAACTTGGTATATTTCCTCCATAGTTCATAGTTGAGGATTGTAGAAGTTTTCTTCGTTTCAGTGTGCAGCTTCTCAGAGTCAACGACGAAGTTATACATCAATTGGTGAAATTTGCTTGTAGCATACAAAGCATTCATACGTGGTCCCTTAAACCACCTTTCGTTCATGAGCTGATTGTAATTTTGTATTGCTAATAACAAAAAAAAAAAAAAAAATTACACCTCTAGCTTATTCTGGGTAGTGTGCCCGGCCAGATCATATAGGTCCAAAATTTGATTCAGCTAACTAGTTGATTGTGCTTGCTGATTCACCTTCTACTTACTCTGATGTATGTGAGATGCGAAGGTGCTTGACAATCCTTATACCAAAAAAGAGCTGCCAACATTTCAGTCTCAGTCATCGTTCAAAGCATCAATACACTTGATACATAAGATTATAAGAACATGTGTATCAATTACTTAATTATAATTTTCTTTTTATTTTTTTTTCAAAAATGACCCGGGGTTGGTCTTAGACCTCCCTATCCCCTAAAAGGGACCATTTACTAAATAGGCTTGTACTTTACGGGCTTTGGGCAAAAAATCCACACCCCAACTATATTAGAGTAAGTCCATCCGAGTTGAACTCAGATGCATCCTTCAACATCAGATCAAATTACAAATTGGATTCGGGTGCCATTAATTCCTTATCGGATCAAACTCGGATTTAGGTGAATTCAATTCGTTTTTTTAAGCAGCAAAGGCAAAATATAAATTTCCAAAATAGAGAGAAAAGCTTGCCCCACACCCATGCTAACATGTCATGCATGGGCTAATTAGTAAGATCTCTGGCTGGTTGTATTGGAGACTAAACCAAGGTTGGGGGGTGGGTTATCTCTATGAAGCAAAAAATAAAAAATAAAGAATAAAGAGAGAGAAAAATTGTCTAAAATTCACCATAACTTTTTAGCATTTCTCTTAAACTCATTCTAACTTTTTAAAACATTTAGAGAACCTCATGTGAGGAACTTAATGTTAAGCATACTAATGGGTGTTAGTAGATTACCATTTCACCCTTTATTATATTCAGTCTGTCTTCCACTATTTCAGAAATGTCCCTTTTTTGTTTTTTTTAAAGAAAATGACAAAAGACTGATTTGTCATTCATAGTTATCAAAAATTAATTGCACTTATAGGCTAAGCGGTCATTTAGAGGATGTTTGGAACCGTGGGTGTTTATTAAATAAACACTACAACATAGGCACTACTTCGGCATTCCTTCCTTATGTGAATTTCATATGCATAGGGACTTACAAAAGTAGGCTTCGATTTATGTGCACTTTTACCATTGGGGAAGCTTTATTTTAGCACTTTCCCCAATGGTAGATGTTTATTTACTATTTTGCTGATGTGGTGCGTAAGGGTACTAAGTATTAATAAATAGATTCGTTTTTGTTTTTTTCGGTTTTTCAAATAAATAAATAACAAAAACGTTTAATCAATAAACATCCACCCTTTCAAACACATACTTAGTATCATCAAAATAACCATACGATCAATATCAGGTTAGTAGGACGACTGAAAGCATCTACGCCTGAGACGAAGAAGATAATCACCACCGGAAAAGGTGATTTGGTGGGTTCACCCACCTCTGATAAATGCATGCTTTTTCATCAGTAACACGAGCCTTTGGGCGCAAGCTATCCATTCTCGTCGGCAGTGCCACTTTCCTGGTCGATACGACTCTTGGTGGCGTTGCTTTCAACGTATACATGCTTATATTAGGCCGTGTCTTGCTTGGAGTTGGGGTGGGATTCACAGGTTTGTGTGACGGCATCTCTGAGATTTATACTGAGCTCGAGTAACCTCGGCATCTTTCAATAAGTTTGTTGTTGGAACAGGATGGAGATGTGATGACATCTCTGATCAGATTTATCACTTTTGCAGGAAAATATAGGATATGGGTTTTGAGAAAAAACTTGCCACATGTAATTCATTTCATTGGATGATGAAGCACAAGTAACTTCGATGTATGACCCACCATTAATTTGATTGGCCGAGCTCAACTTTTTAATGGTTGTTAGAGAGAAGATAAAATTAAGTAGTAATTAATCTTCTTATATTGTGCAGCCGGTCACACTGTATCTGTCAGAAATGGCTCCGCCACAGTACAGAGGGGCTTTTAAGTTTAACAATGGCTTCCAGTTCAGTGTAGGCATCGGAGCCTTATCAGAAAATCTCATAAACTTTAGTATTGAAAAGATTAGAGGCGGTTGGGGTTGGCATCTCTCTCTGGCCCTGGCTGGCTGCAGTCCCAGCTCTTTCAATCCTAATTATTAAGCTGGTGACATGCATCTCTCATGTCCGCTGTGATGAATGGAGTTGTGGGTATTGGGTTGACGTTCATATCCTTGCTGATAGTAGATAGATTGGGCCAACGAGTGTTGTTTGTAATAGATGGAGTTCAGATGTTTGTCTCACAGTTGATGGTCGGAGAAATAATGGCTGCCAAACTCGGAGATCATGTTGGGTTGAGCAAGGAAGACACTTAGTATTGACTTTGATTGGCATATACGTAGCTGGTTTTTGGATAGTCTTGGAGTTCATTGGGGTGGTTGGTTTCAAGTGAGATTTTTCCACTGGAGATCAGATTAGCAGTAATAGACTATAGAGTATCTACAACTTAACGGCCCCTACAGCCTTGGAAGCCTAGAGGACAAGCTGAGGTTTGAGGGAAGAGAGGCTCATGGTCAGCCCCGCGCGCCATTCTGGAGATTGAGAGTTGCAACATTCTCCTGCGTCATTCGGGAGAATGAAGAGGGAAGAACACAACAAAGGCTGACTCGTCATTTAGGGCAGTTTGGTCATGAAAATTGTATTTATGTTGACATAAACATTAAAGCTCGGTTTGATTTGTAAGAAGATTTGGGTGAAACGGAAAAAGATAGGATGGGATGGGAAAATGTATTGGTATGGAAAAGTGTACAAGGGGACCAAAATGGCACTGTTCATCTTCCTCCTTCGTTCGACGAACAGAGGCGAATCAGGCGACGGCTACCCCTTTATCTCCCACCTCTGAAATGGCACTGTTCATCTTCCTCCTTTGTTTGAGACGAACAGAGGCGAGTCAGGCGACGGCTACAATGAAAAGATTCCAATTTCAATAGTTTCTACGTATTTACAATTTTCCTTCTTCCTCTTGGCTTATCACGAAGGAAGTTTTCACACAAACAAAAAATTCGTTCTTGATTGCGAGCGGAAAATTAAGAAAGAAAAAGATAAAGGCAAAATTTAACTTAAGTCGCTGAAATTTACAGACTCCAGGAAAGGAAATCAAAGAGAACATAGTTGGATACCTGATCAAACTTCCATCTATCCACCACTAATTATTTACAGAAAAATATAAATAAAAAATAAAACAACTGAAAAAGAAGTGGGGAAAAAATGAAAAGATGGGAGAGAGATTAGAATTTAGAATGGGTGAAGAGTTCTACTCAACCCGTTCACATTAGCAAAGAACCCAACGAGATCGGACCTGTATGGAAGGTATTATTTCCGCCGATCTCCCTCCTTTAACGCTCTATTTTTCACGTAGTGAATTTCATTAGCTGATACTACGTCAGAGACTCCCTTGGCTTTCGATTTTCTGGCTACCTTGACATCAGTAGAGTTTCTCCTTTCCTTCGAAACCTTAGGCTTCTCAGGTTTGTCGTCTTTTTTCTTCATCTTGGAAGAGTTGCTATTGGAAGGAGTCAAGAAAACGAAGGTATCCTTCCCGTCGCTGTTGCTTCGATGCAGGAGGTCCTTGAATTTCCAATGCTTGGAAGATCCAGTCGAGTTGCTCTTCTTACATCTCTCCGGCGACGCTTGAACCAGTTTCGGTGTCCAAACACAGTAAATACTGGGAGGTAACCCTTCAAATTCCTCGGCTTTGGACGAGGAAGACGATGGAGGATTAGGATCGCGTTCATCAATCAACAGCTTTCTCAAGGGGAGTCAAATGGACGAGGCATGTGGGAGGGAGGAAGGAGATGGAAATTCGAGTTTTCTTGAGTTTTCGCACCGGGGTTGTACTGTTTTGGTGCGACGCCGAATCCACGATTTTGGGATCTTCCATCACACCTTTTTCTCATCCCATCTCCCTCTTTTCCTCAAAATAAATATGAGAAAAATGAATATTTTTTACCCTTTTTCTCATCCCCATCCAACGGAGTAACGACGCTTCAACGGATGGTGAATTTTGAAAGGGTTATATAAAAAAATAATATATTTTATATAATAACCGAAATGAGGTATCTTTTTCTAAAAAATATCAAATAAGGGCATTCGTCTTCCTCTGTATTTGGTCGACGAATGCCCTTCGGTTAAGCCCAATCATCTTAACTGCATTATTTTTTAGAAGTGAGAAAGTGAATTCTGTTCCTATGGATTTGAGGTTGAGGAGGCGGAGCTGGTCGAGGTGAGCAAGTGAATCCTGACGTCGGTGCAACGGACGCCAAGCCATGAGGCAGAGCAGGCATCGCCAGAGGTTGCTGTGCGCGTCGGTCTGGGAGTGGAACTCTCAGGTAAATCGATGCACCGCCTCTCTTCGCTCAGGTCTCCAAAAGGTAGATGTCGCACCGAAACTTTGCGACAATTTCACCGGAATCAATCCCCTACATCCCCGAAAGCTCCACCTCGTGGTCGAGTTGTACGCGAAGCCGCGAATCAAGTCCTGGTTGTCACGGCCAAAGGGCGAACTTGATGGAGCAGGGCCATTATCACTGGCTGACTGAATTTAAAATTCAAGAGGAAACCAGGGTGACAGTCATAGAAACTATTGATCAAAGAAGTTGGAGCAAGAATTCTCCACTTGAAAGAGAAGTTGTTATCGGCGTTAAGATATCTCATTTCGCCGACGAGATGAGAATGCCCTTATTTGACCGTGTTCGTCTTAAATTTTCCGTTAAGTCCTTCTTTGCTACCGAAGAATGCCGTTAAGATGATTGGGTTTAATCGGGTATCTCATTTCTGTTAAAATAAGAGCATTCGCCAACCAAATACAAAGGAGGAAGATGAATGCCATTATTTGATATTTTTTAAAAAAAGAGACATCATTTCTGTTATTATATAAAATATATTATTTTTATTGATATTAAGGGCAAAAAGTTGCCCTTAACGGCTAGAAACCCATTTTGAAAACAAAAACTCATTAACATGGGTTTTGTGCATGTTTTAAAAAGTTAATGATGAGTTTAAGAGAAACGGTGAAAAGTCATGATGAATTTTAGACAACTTCTCAAAAAAAGAAAGGCTTGATTATAATACTAAAATATATACTATCAGAAAATTTTATAACCAATCAACTGGCATGGTAATGGTAGTAACCAATCATCTGAATTTTCATAAAAAATTCATGAAAGTTGTAATTGGTCAAAACCATTCCTGTATTATGTCTTACCAGCATAATAGATTTTCCCAAAAATGAAAGAAAAAAAAAGTTTTCAACTCTGATACTGGAATGATATGTTATGGGAAAAGCTTATGAACAATCAGCTAGTATAACAAAAAAGGTGATCGACCAAGTAGTATTATGATTGGTCCAAACTTTTCTGGTACCATGTCTTTCTGGTATAGATTTTCCCTAAAAAACTATACTCAAAGTAGAGGGGAGGAATATTTGAGGCTGGTGTCAGCCAATGGTTTGGATTTTGCAATATATCTATTGATTTTCCACGTCAAACATTCCCCCAATAATGGTTTCCTAACCACAACCTTCTATACAGTTACATCTAGCTCATGTAGGGTGGGATCCATGAATGTAGGAATTAGGATAAAGGCCACGTGGATTCAAATAAAAGTCTCTAGAAAAAAAAAAAAAAAAAGAGTTTGGCATAGAGACAGTCAAAACAAATAACAAACAGATTCTCTCATCAATGCCACTTTTATTGCTCGCTTACACTCTTTCAGAGCCAAGGCTATATTTCAGTGGACTCTGGCCTTTCTCACGACCCCCCAAACCCATTTCTCCTGTTTGTTTTTCCTTTCTTTTGAACCCCAATCCTTGTTCTCTTGCTTTTCTGATAAAGAGAATATGCACAGATCGGCGAGCGCAACTCGAGTCTCAGATGAATTCTTTATTCAGCACTCTTCACCGCCATCGTCGTCCAAGGCTTCTCAAACTCACAATGTCAAGACAGCCTTCGATGACATCAACGAGATACCCACATATAATCCACTCTCAGATGCAGCAAAGAAAGAGAAACAACGTATTAAATTTGCAGAGAATGCAGTTCATGTGATACCCTTCGTCCTACTTCTATGTGCCTTGATTCTTTGGTTCTTTTCCAATCCAGGTAATATGTCTAGATCTCAATGATTACTTGTTTACTCTTCCTTTTTCATTTTCTTCTTCTTTTGCATTCCTAGGGAAAAATACTTGGTTTTAGAATCAATCTTTGCAACATATCTTTACTGTTTTTTTTTTTTTTAAATTTATTCTGTATACCTTTTTGATTAAGATAATAAGATCTCTGTGTTAATTTCCTACGTTGTTTCATACGTACTTTCATCCAAGGCCTTATTTGGTATAATTGTTGTTTTCTCAGAAAAAGCAACCATGCCTTAGAATTGATAAAGTACTCC
The DNA here is from genome assembly GCF_055504915.1 of Nelumbo nucifera. Classification (NCBI taxonomy): domain Eukaryota; kingdom Viridiplantae; phylum Streptophyta; class Magnoliopsida; order Proteales; family Nelumbonaceae; genus Nelumbo; species Nelumbo nucifera. The sequence continues at coordinate 31,505,419 of NC_142654.1, forward strand.
AGGTTCTGTGCATACTGTATAATATTATTTGGTGCCTTATAGAGGCACTACGAAAAATGAGAGAGCCTTTTCTCCATTGCAAGAAATGTCAAAATGACATTTTCTTGAATGTTACTTTCACATAATTCAAGATACAAGTGTTGCTTGAAATGGTTTGGAAACTCTTAAAAAAAATACAAAATTTTCTTTAGAAGTTGCTTTCATATCAATCCAAGGTACAAGTGTTACTTGAAATGGTTTGAAAACGCTTAAAAAAATGCTCTACCAAACAAAAAATGTAGAAGAGAGGACAAAATGCAACATGAAGGTGACATGAAGGAAACGGCTTGGAGAGATGACAATTACCATTGCCATTAGCCTGTTTTTACCTGAAAAGTTTTGGGTTGATTAAACCAAATTGGTGAGCGATGTGTATTGTCGCATCACATGCTAGAATGATTAGAAATCACTTCCCTAGAGCAAGAAACACCAATTTTATGTTTCTGGAAACAGCCTCTAACACATGCATTTTAAGGCATGCTTATTTCAACAATAAGTAGCCTCAGATAATAATTTTTTTAATAAATGCCTCAAATAATAATAGTATACCAATTTATATTGATCAACCAAAAACGTTTCAGGTAGAAACATCCCATTTTCTTCAGATGATGAAACAAAGGTAACATCCAAACTTTTATCACCTTATTGTTCTATTTGATCTTGACCCTTTTTCCCCTGGAACATATTTGTCATTTCTCTTGATTTCATTTCTAAGATACTTGAATATCATTTATTTTGACGATAGTTGTTGCTTTCCCATACAGAAGTAGACATGGTGCATAAAGATAATTCAATTCTTTCTAGAGTTGAAGGGTTGATAATAGATGGCAGTACAGATGCTGATGAAAGTCAGATTGGCTTGCTATCGACCATGGAGCTGGACAACTTGGATCCACAAAAGCAAATGATAGATCTCAAAGCCAGAAGATTTTTGCGAAACAAAGTTGAATAAATGATCATTGTTTTCTGTTAAATGATGAAGAGTTCCATCAAGAGTATCCCATCTAGATTCATTCTTTCATTGATACATTATTTCTACAAGGGGAATACTGTCGAGAAGTATAGATGAACACCCTTTGTATTTGTTTCGATGTTTTCATGACTGAAACTTTTATATTTTTGCATCCCTGCTAAATTTTGAATCATCTCCTCATATAAAATGTTGATGCACTAGGCTCCCTCCTTCACAAAACTAATTAATTGGGAACCTGTTTCCCCTTCTTTCTAGAGGTTCGCAGTTAAAATTTGTGTGTTCTAACAATGGGCCAAGCTTAACCAGCTTAGGTATGATAATACTATTTCGAACAGTACATACCACTGGATTCTCCCACTGCAGAAGTGCTCCAACAAGATTTGCACGTATTGTTAATGGAAAAACACGGGTCCATCTCTCCTTGCAATAAGAGCTTAGAGCATCATCAAGTGATGCCGGGCCAACCTCTAGTGCATCTGCGAGCTTTCTTGACAGAACCACAGCATCCTCTAATGCACAACAAGCTCCTTGCCCAAGATTGGGAGTCATGGGGTGCCATGCATCACCAACAAGCACAACCCCACTAGTTGATCCTGAAGGGCTGACAACAGGCCACAACCATCGGTCCACTAGTGGTGTCCTAATGATTGTGTCATCTGGAGTTAAGTCTATGATATTTAACAGCTCTGAAGGCCAGCCTTTGATCATTTTTTGAGCTTCATTCTTCAACACAGATGGGTCTATGATCTTTTGTCCTGTAATAACATAAATGTTTCACTTTGTCAAACAATTTTGCTAAATCTTGCGTATTGGTAACAACTTTCAGGTTCTCATTTATTGGACTTTTTGGCTCAAGGAAGACATGAACAGGATGAAATTACACTACATGTACCAAATTCTATGCTGATTGTTGTGTGATTGGATAATACAGATGTAGATAAGGTAAGTCCAGGCAAACTAGTTAGATAGGTACCAGGACTTGGAAAGCAGATCTCCTACATTAGAAATTAAAGCATTTAGGTGATACAACTCAATGTTTAAAAATGTAGGGGCATGACATGAGGCAACAAAACCTTTCAAATGTTTGAGGCATAAACCTAATGAGTTGCCACTTGTTTAAGAAAAAAATTAAACTAAAATGATATACATACGATAAACATATTTTTATGTGGTAAAAGTACAAATATAATTATATACTCACATAAACAACAATTTAAGAATATTAGAAGCTTTGGAGAAAGCCATTACATCCTTAAACTATTTAATAGTTATTAAGAAGCCCTAAATGTTAAAAAATACCACAAAATGGCTTTAATATGTTAAGACCTCATTTTACCAAAAAAGACCTTATTGAATTAAATTCTAAATAAACTTTAGTAGGCATACCAGGAGATGAGCTATTGAAGCAGATAAACCAGTAAACTTTTGTGGGAGAAACTGGAACATAACCAGCACGCAAGCCCTTTCCATAGATATAGTTTACTTTAGGGTCAAATGGCTGGCCATTAGGATAGAATCCGAGCCCGCGAAAAGCACAATGTCCAACATATCGAGGCTCTGTGAATCCCATCCATTTTGCTATTGGTGACCGGATTCCATCACAACCAATTAGGACCTGTTACATTGTAGAGTCAAGAAATAATTAGATCGAATAATGACACAGTATAAAGGAACTATCAAATGGACAATTTCATTGTTAGCTTTGTGTGGACATATAAAATCAACATATCAAAGCAAATAGTTTTCATAAGAAATGTAGAAAGAAATTGATATGATTTGGATTATGCCCAACCAATATTAATCTTCTTCCCTAGGACTGTTTTGTATGCCTTTTTTCCTTAATGTAAATCTATGGATAGTGATGATCATCCAATTGGGTCAATTATGATCTAAGAGATATCCCGAGTGACCATTACCTAATGCTGGTCCCTCCTGTCCAGGGTCTTGGGAGGAGTCAATTGGATATGAACCTAATTTCTGACGTTTTAGCATGGTTTGTCATCTTAAACTTGAACTTGTGTTCTTAGATGTTTTATCCTGAGGTTTTATCGTTTAGCCAAGCAATGGCCCCTTGGGAATCTTGGTGGGGTTCCATTAAATAAACGAATCTCATCATCCTTCATTTTTGTAACAGTTACCACTACATAAATGAGTCTCAGACTTGAACATCACTTCTTAGATTTGTCAGCTTGAGGTTTCATCCTCCAACCAAGCAATGGCCCCCACGAGATCTCCCAGGTTGGATTACTCTCATTCCCCTTCATATGTGTAACAGTTACCACTACATAGTTGAATATCCCCATAATCTAAGCTTTTACCTCAGAGTTCTGGTAAGACATATAATCCTCTACAACTACATTAAACATGTTATCCATTATCTGTGAATATTATGAAAAGAGAGGGAGAGAGAGAGAGAGAGGTTACTTTTCTCATTTCATTCTCTTTCCTTGGTTACTCTGATGATAGAGCAAGATACCTTTGCTAGTATTTGGGTCCCATCCAAAAGTTGCAAAGAAGTTTCACCATTTTCATTCTTTTCAATCTTTGCCACTTTAGAAGAAAAACGGATTGCATCTGAAGGCAACTGATTAGCTAGAGTCTCCAAAAGTATTCTCCTCTCCACAGCACGGACCTCTTGGCTATTGCATCAATTAATTTGTGTAAAACAAATGGGGAGAAGTTTCAATCCACTTGGGCATTAAAGAAAAAGAGAGAAAGAGAATGAAGTGGAAGAAGTAAAGCTGAACTTTGTGGGATTTTCAAAGTTCATGGGTACTAGAAGATCACAAAATTTAGTTACCCTTCAGCTTCATCCTTGAATTTGAAGGAGCGCAGCTCCCTGCCATCTTCTGATTTTACAACCATCCTGCACAGTTGATAGCATCAAGACTTTCAGAAGAAGAATAAGGCCCTATAACTCCATTTTATAAATGGCATTCATATGCAATGCATGTGTTCAATGAAATGACTGACAAAACTGAAACTGTATAACCCTTTTAGATGATGTGAAGCACTGAAAGATTGCATTTTTTTAATCAATCATGAAACTTAGAGCTGGGATGAGAAATATAAGAAACTCGAGTACAAAATTACAAACAATTGGAAGAAGTGTTGGCAAGTAGCTGATACTCATTTGGAAGAGTTCATAGAAGATCCTAGATGTAGGAAGCTTCCACTTAAGACCAACAAACTGAGATAAGCTCAATCTGGAAGTAGGAAACTTTTGGCTTTAAGCTGGTATTGAGCACAAAATCCTAATCCCATCCCCTAGTTAAAATTGGGTTTGGTTTGAAGTCCTGGGAAAATTGATCCCATCAGAACCTAACAATATATAGTATTTATGCATTACACTTAATTCTATCTAAAACTGTAGACACTGATGGTGCATGATTTTTGCCTAGAGCATTGTATTATGTGTAGGAGGATGATTTCAAGTCTATTTTTTTTTAAATTAAAATATGTTTTCATTGTTATGCACTACACTTAATTCTATCTAAAACTGTAGACACTGATGGTGCATGATTTTTGCCTAGAGCATTGTATTATGTGTAGGAGGATGATTTCAAGTCTATATTTTTTAATTAAAATATGTTTTCATTGTTATGCAAGCCTAATTGAACCTGATCAAACCTCACTCGGGTTAGGTTGATTCTCAAAGTTGGGTTGGGTTATAGTTATAGGTAAACTATTGAGTTTAGAGATTCTTGCTTCCCGAGGTACAACATTAAGGAAAGTGCCCATGCTATTATCTCATGTATGTAAGCACACATATTGCAAGACCTCCACATTCTAATCACCATTATCCTTAGTATCCTTGAATAGAAAACCACTTTAGTGAATTAGATAGCCAAATTAGGATTTTGTTTTTAAATGTTTACTATAAAACTGGCAAACCATTAACCATGTAAATTGTACCCTTCAACCCCCTCTCCTCCCCGAATTCTGCTTCAGTCAGGGCAAAGCCCATTCGGGCAGCTTTTACTGCCTTGCATTGAGAATATCTCCGTACTTGTGTGCTTTATTTCATGGAGAGATATTCTCAATGTAAAGTTGCAAAAGGCTGTTAGAATGGTGTGGGCACAGATTTTCCCTGATAGAAGCCGATCTCCTCCTCCCCTCTCTTGGTTGATAACCAATAAGATTGAATTCTGATGTTTTACTTTTACTAGATGATACCCTTCCAACCTTAAATGTAGAAAAATATGCATTTAGAAACTCCAGATTATGATGCCTCATTATCAAACCTTTAATATTCAACAACTATAGGCAAAGTAAATCAGAAACCAACATGGATAAATTTGTTAAGATTCTACTGAAGGTGATCTGTGGAGCACCATCTCGTAGTGTTATGTTTTTACTGAAACTCCTAGTTCAAGTAAGAGCTTAATTGTGAAGAGGTGTAATCTATCTAGGATAGGACTTTACACACTTCTTAATGGGTTAGGAGTGCAAGAAGGTCTATATAAGGAACTCCTTTTTTGGTCCCTCCTTTTGCCACAACTATTGGAGAAGAGTTCCTATCACTCATCAATTGAAGGAAAAGGAGAGAAGGCAGGAGAAGTTCTAACAAGGCATTGCAGTTTCCAATATGAGATCTAGCAGTGGAGGATGACATAAACAATATGGACACAAGTAAGTTTGTTTTGTTTCCTATATGCCAGTACTACTGTGATTATCAGGGTGGATTTCCTACCTGTTTTGGTTACTCAAAACCATCCAGATTTTGAACATCTATTTTCTGTTTTCACTGCCATCTCAAATAATTATTCACAATGACAGCTCACAACTGAACCATATCATGCCAGTTTAAAACCCAGTACCAAGTAATTACCCTCTATGGTGACTCTACCATATTAGCTACTAGCTGCAATTATTGATTAAATACTTTCTCCACAAAGCACAACTTCATGTTTCTTATCTAACTCAAGCAAGATGCATATGCCTTTATGAAATTCATTACCAGGTATGAGATTGATCTTGTTTATGGAGACATCTGATAAAATTTGAATGATACAGAGAATACTATCATGGCTGCAAGAATTGCAGCTGCACTTTTGGTTTTCCCTTGTCTTTTTAAGAGATTCATACTTGCACCAGATCATTCTTCATTAATGCAGTCATAGGTCATTGTTTGCATTGTTGTGCACCAAATAAGTATGCTAACTGGGAAAAATAATTTTTGCATTTATATATCTTCTTGTTACCAAAGCAACTGAAACCTCAATATTGAATCCACATAATTACATTTTTATTTTGCAATTCATTTGGACTAGTAACTATCAAACACACAAGCTTGTTTTTCTTCTGTGTTCCAAGTCTCGTACTCTATATTCCTGGCATCTCTGTATTATTTTATTACCTCCTTGTATAGGAAAGTGTCCAGGTGTTCTTGCCAGCTTCCGTATTTTGTAGTAGCTTGTGTTTCAAAAGTGAAGACGCCAAAAAAGCGCAAGACCCTTGCGCCAAAAAAGTAAAGAGGTTAAGAGTTTACATGCTTGAATATGTTTTATATGTTATGCTTGATTTTATTTAAAATTTTTCATTTTAAATATGTTTTGCACGTTATGTTTATGTACTTTAATTTGAGATAATAGGTTTATTTTAAATTTTAATAAAAAATATAAACTTAAATTAAAAAAAACCTATTATCTCAAATTAAAGTACATAAACATAACATGCAAAACATATTTAAAACAAAAATTTTAAAATAAAATCAATCATAACATATAAAACATATTCAAGCATGTAAGCTCTTAATCTCTTTATTTTTTTCCCAATTGCATTACTTCAAATAGCTAATGTTAAACATTACCACTCTTGATTCTACGAGCTGCCTTTGTAGCAATCTCCTCAAGGAAAGTCCAAACAAGTCCATATCAGGGTCTTAAATTCTTAATCCTTATAAAAAGTTTGTATACCTTTAAGTGTCTTTTAAAAATATCTTTTATTAGGATAAATGAATGAGCAACATTGACCCTGATATGGACTTGTTTGGGCTTGCCTCAGGGGGGGCTTGGTCAGGGGTCTAGCTCCTAAGCATAAAAGAACAGAAAAAAATGCACAAATTTTCAAAATGTGCTCACCTGGGATGAAGCGCAAGGTGCACACCTAGGCGTACCAGGTGCATGCCTTTCGAAAGTGTTGCACCTGTGACCTAGCTGAGGTCAATACCCTGAAATGTGCCTTACCTGTGTGCCTAGTTGAGTGCAGGCATCTTGTAATGACCCTACATCTTTTTGCAACTGAAACTGTGAGTCAAGTATCAAGATCAACGCCTACTTGGACGAACTCCTGGTGATAGTATTTGGGTTGTAGGTACGATGCAAACCAAATACCTAGTTGTCAAGTTACCCTCAAATTGAGGTGACACAATATGCTTTTAAATGAAGCTACAAGCCTACAACATATTTATTCGTTTTGCTTCAAGTAAATATGTTTTAAGTATCAATTCGCAAGTGCAACAACTATAACTACAAGGTTTTCTGTCATTTATCACTTAATTAGTGGCTCAACTAGACCTAACTACTCCCTCAAATCGTCTGTTATATTCTATTACCAAGTAAACCCCTAAATCCAATCAAATTTTGGGAAAAAAAGAGGTCCTTTTTTTCTAATGTTATCACTCTTAAAATATAAGATTGGAAGGGGATTTCTACCCTTGAATTTCAAGAAATTGGGGCCTCAGTTCATCTCCAACTCCTAGTGCATCCAATACGCTCCATCCATTCTTGAAAAGCGTCAGGGAGGTTCCACTGGTCCGAAGCGACTCTGCTTGTTCGAGCACCAAAGACGGTATTCCAAGCCTGAAAACAGAAGAACTCGTAATTTATGAGAAAAAAGAATCTACTGAAATAGTGATTGATCTATACAGAAGACCAGGAAGAAAGAAAAATGAATAAACACTAAGGTAAGGGGAAATCATTTTAATGGGTTTGGTTCATCAACCTGTGAAGGGACAATGCGGTTGCGAGACCAGCAATTCCAGCTCCAACGATGACAATATCCTCTTTTCGAGCATCAAGGCTAGCTTCAGCAATTGATAAACAAATGGGCTTTGTTCTAGTTTGAGCTACTCTAAGTGAAGACTGTCTTCGTAGAAGTGTTCTCGTCCAAAGGCGAAGTGATTGAGTTGAACAGCAAGGTGAGAGGGGCGAGTGCAGAAGCAGAAGAGCTGAAGAGGTTCTCGCCATTGGTGAAGGATGCTCTGCTGTCCAGTAGTGCTGTGATCACATGGTATGGAGATGAGGCGATCTGCATTAATCAGAACCAGAAATTTGCCGGGAAGATAAGAGGGTGGGAAAAAGGGTTAATTTATAGAGATACCTTTGAAGAGGTGTGACACTTTAGTCCCTTTCACTATTTTTTATGGCACTCAACCCCTCATAGTCTTTTATATCATGATAAAACCCCTTTAGCATTCTTTTAAACGAGCCAATAGTACATGTTCATGTTCATGTATACATTATGTGCATTGATAAACTTCTCTAAAATTATAGAATGCTCTTGTCTATTTTAAAATATAATTTTGGTATTTTTTTCCATCTATACCCATTTAATATCACTAAAAGGAATATATTTTAAATTTTTTAGCCATTTAATTGGAATCTATAAAGGCCACTAGTTCCTCGTTTTCACGGTCTAACCGTCCGGTAAGGGTTTCAAAACATTTATATCAGTCATCCAAATGATGCATTGATATCCAAACTAATCTAGGCCATCCAAAAAAAAAAGCACCGCATTAACACAAGAACTTAGGCTATCAAAGTGGTCTCTCCAAATTTAGGGTCTGTTTGGTTTGAGGGAATAGGACCTTGGAATCGGAATCGAAATGGGTCATTCCGATTCTGGATGTTTGGTTGACCAGAACGGGAATGAGGAATCAGAATGCCATATGGGGGAATGGCCATTCCCAACCCCCTCCCCCGGAATGAGATTCCTATTCCACTATTAGTTTTCGTTTTTTTCTTTTTGGACAAAAAAACCCCTCTAATCCAACTTGTGATTGAGTTGCGGTGAGAAGGAAGAAATCCCATGCCGTTGTTGTTGCTGCCATCAACCCCATCTCCAGTGAGGAGGTCGATCTCTTCTCTCTTTCCTCTCTCTTCTTCTTCTTCTTCTTCTTCTTCTTCTTCTTCTCACATTCCCTCCCTCTGTTCTGTCCTTGCCGATGCAATGGTCATTGTAGTGGCAGATTGGACTGAAAATCCCTCTCTTTTGATCTCTCTTCCCCCATTTTCCTTTCTCATTCTCCCATTTCCCCTATTTTTTCCTGATTTCCTTTATCATTCCTAATGAGGGCGAATTTGGCCCTTCAGTGAAATTATGACACCTGGCACCTGGCACCTCATGCAAACCAAGTGCAGCCTCTTGACGACTGGGCATCTCGTCATAGGTAGCTCGGTATAGTTAGGGGCAGCTCGGCACTTATAGGTAGCTCGGCATAGATAGCTCACCACCAGGCAGTTCGCCACCAGGGAGCTCCATCATCCTCTGAGTCACAAGCCACCTGGGAGCAAATCAATTGATGAGGTACTTAGCCAAAAAGTTGGTACATCACAAAAACAAATTGGTACGTGACCAAAACAATTACATCAATTGGCGTCGTCTGCGGGAACAAGCTACAGAAAGCTAAGTTCTCATCCTACAAAAGCTAAGTTCTCATCCTACAAAAGCTAAGTTCTCATCTTACAAAAGCTAAGTCCTCTTCTCCTAGAAAGCTAAGTCCTCGCTTTTTAGAAATTAAATCTCTCGCTCTATAGTTTACATTTTTTATGAACTCAAAGACTATGCAGGGAGCTAACAGACTAAGTAACTTTACTTTCAATTCGGATAAAGCCTCATCAGTCCTCTCCGCAAGGTCCCCCCTATAGAGATGAGCTCTTCGTGGCTTCCACGGGAGTTGGCGGCCAACGGACTACATAGGTGCCCTTACCGGTCGAGCCTTCCAAGGCTCCCGTGTGAGCTGGCGACCTAAAGTTAGTAGTGCTGCTCCCGAAGGTCGAGCTCCTAGTAGCTTCTTGTAGGAGTGGGTGACCGGCATTACAAAGCTGATGCAGCGCAATCATAGCTCTAAGGCACCCACCTGGTTGGTTCGGCACCTAGTCAGCTCGGCACCTCACTAATAGTTCGGCACCTCGCAGGTAACTCGGCACCTGGTCAGCTCGGCACCTCACTAGTAGCTCGGCACCTCGCAGGCAGCTCAACACCTGGTCAGTTCGGCACCTCACAGGCAAAGCCTACGGGCCACATTACTACTTAAGACCCAGTCGCCTCTTCGGCACAGGCAAAGTCAAAGAAGAGTGGACTACGAGTCGCTCCCAAAGCCTACGAGCCACATTACTGCTTAAGACCCAGTCGCCTCTTCGGCATGGGCAAAGTCAAGAAGAGTGGACTACGAGTCGCTCCCAAAGCCTACGAGCCACATTACTGCTTAAGACCCAGTCGCCTCTTCGGCATGGGCAAAGTCAAGAAGAGTGGACTACGAGTCGCTCCCAAAGCCTACGGGCCACACTATTGCTAAATACCCAGTCGCTTCCTCAGCAAAAGTGAATTATAAGTTGCCCCCATAGCCTAAGGGCTACACTACTGAACTGGCGGAGACCTCCTCACCTTACAGGCAACTTGCCATTGGCAGGCATCTCGCCACATACAGGCAGCTCCCAAAGCCTACGAAATTGGATCGGCACTTACTAGCTCGTAGACTTTCGGGTCAAAAGAAGAAATCTACTCCCTTCGCTGAGTTACTCTCAGCTCGGGAGTGGGGGGCAAATGATGAGGGTGGATTTGGCCCTCCAGTGAAATTGTGACACCTGGCACCTGGCACCTCATGCAAACCAAGTGCAGCCTCTTGACGACTGGGCAGCTCGGGCAGCTCGGCATAGGCAACTTGGTATAGCTAGGGGCAGCTCGGCACTTACAGGTAGCTCGGCATAGGCAGCTCACCACAGGCAACTGGCCACTCCACAGGCAGCCTGACGTCTTACGAAGAGCTCACCACTTAGGGGCAGCTCGACACTTAGGGGCAACTCGACGTATCGCAGGAAGATCTCCTGCCTGACAACTATACCTGACAGATCCGGAGACCTGCGCCCACGTTTCTCGCTAGGCGGCGCCGTGCCTGCCAGTCCTAAGAGCTGTCCCTTGACTGGCAGAGCCGTACTCTGTAGAAGCCGCCTGCACCCGCCACCTCAGCTCTGACAGTAACGGCTGCGGTAGAGAGACAGAGGCGGTTACACTTGATTTGACAGGACAACACTATATAAGGACTCCGACCCCCAAAGACAAAGGGGGGAGAGAATAAAAAAATGGAGGTAATCCTTGCTCTCTAGCTCTCTCATTTCTCTCCAAGCTCCCTACAATCAGAATGCTAACTTAGGCATCGGAGAGTCCCTGCCGAGAAAATACCCCCGGGTCCTCTGATTCAGTTCTCATAGGTCCTTCAGCTCTTGCCACCGGCAAAGGAGAGGAGATCACCTCATGCAAAGGGAGCTCGTCACCAAGTAGCTCCACCAGGGAATTCGCCACCAAGTAGCTCATCACCAAGCAGTTCGCCACCAGGGAGCTCCATCATCCTCTGAGTCACAGGCCACCTGGGAGCAAATCAATTGACGAGGTACTTAGCCAAAAAGTTGGTACATCACAAAAAAAATTGATATGTGACCAAAACGGTTACATCAATTCCTATCACTCTTTCAGCGAGCAAAGCACAACATTTACAAATACTTGTTCATCGTCTTCCCCAACGAAACGACAATCTAGTAGCGGCGCGAGTCCAGTTTTCTTGCATATATTCAACGATTTTTTGCCATTTCTGGGTTTACTTTCGTCTACCATCGATTTCGTTTGTTTTCCAAGGACTCCCCCGTTATTGTTCTTTGTCACATGTTAAGAAAAACCACCTATAATGAAAATCGCTTGAGAGAATCCATCTTTCTTCCAGAATTCAAGCAGAGTCCACGCCAATGAGGTTGTCTTCTCCTATGAATCGCCCCCGTCCACATTCCTGATTGTCATTGTGGCTCACAACAAACAACCTAAGGTGAAAAATCAACTGAAACTCGTCCTTGCTACATCGATCAAGTCCAGGCCAAATCCCAACTCAATCAAATATGACTTTCACTGCGTTTTACTTTGATTTTTTTTTGAATTTGCTGTTTTTTTTTTCTGAATTTTGAGTATTTTCATGCTTTTTTCTTAATTTGCTGCAAAATTATTGTAATTTTTGCATTTTTCTGCAAAATTTCTGCATTTTTGGTATTTTCATGCATTTTTTGCTTTTTTATTTTTATTAGGGGCAAAATTTAAAATCATGGTTGATTCCGATTCCAACCTCTTGATAAACCAAACAACATCAATCGGAATCCGGTTCTGATTCCTGTTTGAACTAAACAGGTAGGGGGAATAAGCCATTCTGATTCCGATTCTGATTCTAATCACGAACCAAACGGACCCTTAGAATTAATCTTAGCCACTAGAGTGATGCAACAAGGTTTCAAATAATCAATGTCCATTCAAGTAAATCACCAAATTTTATAAGAAAAACAAAAATCTAAGCCAAATAAGGTGATGTTCCTATTATCACCCAAAATTTGGGCCATTAGTATTGCATCATAAAATCAGTCAACTAGAAGGATTTCATCTAATCTAGCCTTATTTAGGTGCTCCATATTTTATCTTGGAGCTGCTTCTAATCCATCAGTTGTTCTTGAAGCTTAGTTGATGGCCCAACAAGGTCAACCTTGGGCTTGGAGGAAACCTACATAGGGGCAACGGATGATGAATTCTCATCTTGCATACCCTAAAAGATGATCATAAGGTCCATCAATAAAGAGTGTCACTATGCTATATGTATCGTGTGGTGTTTTGATTACTGTGATTATTGTGATATTCCTCTCCGGCTGTGGGGAAGCTTGTACATAGGTGATATATTTATTTATGGCAAACCTAAGTTTAGGAAATTGACTAATTATACCCCAATTTTCATTATTGTCTTAAAGTATCCCTATTGTTTTTGACAATTGTCGCAGAATTTCCTTTCGGTTAACTCTCCATCACAAACCGTTTACATGTGACCTCACATGTTTGATTTAATATTAAATTATAGCCAAAATACACTTTAATGGTAAAAAATGCCCTTTTCACTTACCACAAAGAGAGATCTACTATTCATTCTCCCCTTCCTCTCAACCACCTCTCTAACTCCAAATCCCCTATTTGTCCATCTCCCTTTCCGGTCATACACTGTTTCTTTCTAGTCATACACTCTCTACATCCATCGTCTGGAGAGAAATGGATTACACTCCACTATGGCACAACTAGTAGCTTCACAGAGCACCTCACACCTCATTTCATCTTATCCAACAGTAAGATCTAATATATTGTAGAAAGAAAAGGATAGGAAAATATATTAGAGAAATGGATGGCAACAAATCCAAAAAACTGAAAATGTAAGCAACCCACTTTCTCGCGGTGCTCCACTTCTCGACTTCTTCTCATTTCCCTCCAATTGGTGTCAGAACCTTAAGTTTTGTCTCTGTAAATTCAGCCATGCCTCCCAAGTTCGACCCCACCCAAGTCATTGATGTCTATGTTCGCATCACTGGTAGTGAGTTCAGTAACGCAAGTTCTCTTGCTCTGAAGATTGGGCCACTCGGTCTCTCTCCCAAGAAGGTCGAAGAAGATATTGCTAAGGATACCACCAAGGAATGGAAGGGCCTTAGGGTGACTGTGAAGCTCATTGTGAATGACAAATAGGCGAAGGTCTTAGTTGTGTCATCAGCCGTCGCCCTTGCTATCAAAGCCCTTAAAGAGCTTGAACACGGTCTGACGAGATATCACTTGAGACGACCAATTTCAGATGGAATATCACTTGAGAGTTAGTTCTCCATCAAGTCCTGGTCAATTAGGTTTGGAAGTAATCCAATGACATGGGGAATGTCACCAGACAAATGATTTCTATTGAGGTTTGGAGAAGTCAATGACTTCCATGAAACTATATTTGATAGGAGCTTGCCCGAAAGACGATTTCCGTCTAATGATAGAGTTGTAAGATGGGATAGGGCCGTTAATAAGGAGAAGGAGAGAGAGAGGCCGGACCGGAGATACCGACATCTCCTTTTTGATTACCACCATCGGTCTCATCACCACCACAAATAGCGGACCCCTCTACCTCTGCCCTTCTCTCTCTCTCTCCTTCCCCTTCTTCCCCTTCTTTCTCTCTTCCCTATTTCATCACCACCGCAAATAGCGGACCCCTCTACCTCTGCCCTTCTCTCTCTCTCCCCTACTGATCTGCTTCATCCCCTTCACCCAAGTCCTTCAAATACCCATATGCTTTATCCTTCAAATGTCGAGTTGTTCTCAATTTGTTCTACGTCTCTAATCACAAACCCTAAGATTTCAAGGCTGGAGGATCATTAGCATTTATCGGAATCAAAGAGCTTGAAGATCACTAACGATGTCTTTTATTGAACCAGAAGTTGAGTTTTAAGTGATGGGCAAAATAGTATTTTTAATCCTTTCGTTAATGGATACTGACGGTAAGGAAGATTTAGTCAATTGTTAGAAACAGTAGGGGTACTTTAAGAAAATACTGAAACAGTAGGGGTATAGTTAGTCAATTTCCTAAACCTTAGGGGTAGTTTAAGAAATTTTTCCATTTGTTTATCATGTCTAACGATGAATTGTAAATTGCTTGGAATGTTGCTCTATTCCTTGTTTTCCAGATGAGATAAAGTATGATACATATTTTTCCAAAGAATGTTGCTTCTACTTCTTTTGAAATTAACTTTGAGGGATAACGTTCAATGACAATGAGAAATAACTTGATGTGGAGCACATTGAGCTACCTTTTTTTTTGGAATTAGACCTGTTTGGACGTCACACCAAATTGCTCTTGAGAAAGGGCAAGTGAAGAGCAGATGATCAATGCCTTTGTTTGTTTTCTTACGAAAAATATAAAGCATATGCTATGGTGGTAACCATCTCCAGCACTTGTCTTTTGTAAGCACATATGCCTACCTATCTCTATATACAGTAATCTATTTTTATAAATGGGGAATAAGATACCAATCCCCATATGCCTACCTATCTCTATATATAAAAAGGGGGATTTTACAAATGTGCAATCAAGTTTCATAATATATTTTTTGTTTATGACATATCATAATATTGATTTATTTATTATTTTTAATGAAAATTTATATAATTGGCTTGAGCCAAATTGAGCTAAGTAAATCACAAGTATCGAGTCAAGCCAAATTCGAGTAGAAACTCAAAACTTGATAAAGCTTGAGCCACCCAAAACTTGATTCGATTCAGCTCAATTACACCCCTAGTGGTGGCATAAGCTTCTCGTCTAATGACCTTAAAATGGAGGTGCACCAAAGTTGTAGGTGACATGGCCCATCATAGGTGAAATAGCCCATTGCAAATCCTCATTGCAAGTGAGATGGACACCCTAAATACTCATTGTAGGTGAGATTATCATCACAAAATAGAGGTGCATTGAAGTCACACCTCCTCCTCCTCCTCCTCCTCCTCCTCCTTCTTCTTCTTCTTCTTCTTCTTCTTCTTCTTCTATAGACCTTAAAATTGAGGTGTGTCATAGCCACCGGTGAGATGAGATAAGATGACCATCGCAGGTGATATAGCCCATCGCAAATCCTCATTGCAAGTGAGATCTACATCACAAATTCTCATCGTAAGTGAGATGGCCATCGAAATTAATCCTCACCACAAGTGAGATTTCCATCACAAATGAGATTGTCATTGCAAATCCTAATGGCAAATGAAACCCTTTTTTCCTATTTCAAGAACCCAATTGGTCCTATGAGAAAAAATGATTTTCTCATATGTGTGATTTGAACACTAGGGTTTTGTGAATTTTTGAAATTCTCCCTCTCTTATTATTAGTTATATGTTTTTAATGAATTTCCTATCAATCTTGAATTCCCTATCATTTAGGGAATAAGAAAAAACATTTTTTAGTTTCAGCAATAGGAGATGGGGAAAAAATGATTAACATGTGAAGTGATTTTGAAATTGATCACGTCTTATCTTCCAAGTCTCTTATAGAGTTCTTACTATTTGGAGTGGTGTTAATCTCCACCTCTTCTAAGTACTGGTTGTGAGAGAACGATGATCATTTCTTCCAATCCAAAGACTTTTGAAACTTCTAAACAAGATTGATTCTCCAAGTACATGTATATAGGGTTCCCCTATAAACACAAAACATTTCATTGATTCACAAAAAGCATCATTGATAGCTACAAATAAGATCAACCTCGAAAAAAATATATTTGCCTACCAAGGTCAGACGATCATGGTGTTTTAGTGGGAAAAGAAAGAAGAAAGACTACACATTGTATAAGAAAAAGGTTTGGGAGAGAAAAAATTAATTAATTCATTGATCTTGGTGGATATATATATACATGTGTAACTAACTAAGTCCACTTGTACAAGACAATTGTACACATGGAAGCATCTCCTAACTGATTTAGTTATCTGTAATACGCGCCCTCAAGTTGGAGCATGAGGATGATGGATGCCCAACTTGGAAAGCAAGGAGAGGAACCGTTCACGACCAAGAGCTTTGGTAAGAATATCAGCCGGTTGTATGGATGATGAAATGTGTGCTGTAGCAATGATCTTGGAAAGCAGCTTCTCACGTATGAAATGACAGTCAATCTCCACATGTTTCGTTCTTTCATGAAACACAGGGTTGGCAGCAATATGAAGAATAGCTTTGTTATCACAGAATAGTCGCATGGGCTGAGGATGAGGGAGATCAAGATCTGAAAAGAGGCGTTTAAGCCATAACAACTTAGCAATTGCAATTGCCATGGACCGATACTCAGCTTTAGCTGATGAATGGGCAACAGTAGATTGTTTCTTGGTTTTCCAGGATAATGGTGAAGAACCAAGAGTGGTGAAGTAACCAAATGTTGATTTTCGGGTAAAGGGGCACTCTACCCAATTAGAATCATAGTAGGCTCGCAGTTGAAAATCGCAGTTGGCAGGTAGCAGAATACCATGCTCAGGGGATCCCTTAAGGTATTGCAAGACATGCATGGCAACGTCCCAGTGTTGTTGGCGTGGGTCTCCCATGAATTGGCTCAAGAGGTGAACTGTATATGTTATCTCTGGATGAGTGATCGTCAAATAAATGAGATGGCCAAATAGTCTTCTATATTGGTGGGGATATTTAATAGGTGGATCAGCATCTTGTCCAAGATGATGTTGTTGCTCTAAGGGAAAAGCATTGGGTCTACATCCCAACATGCTACAATCTTTGAGGATATCCAAAGTATATTTGCGCTGACTCAAGAAAATGCCATTAAAGTCTCGAGAGACTTTTATCCCCAGAAAATACCAAAGTGTGCCAAGGTTTTTCATGGGAAAACAATTATGGAGATATTCTTTGAGAGCAGCAACCCAATGGATCGTTTCCAACAAGAACCAAATCATCAACATAAGCAAGAATGGCCAAGAAGCTACTGGGCTGAATGCATGTAAAGAGAGAATGATCAGTCGATGACCGAGTGAATCCCCGTTGTTTGAGTGCATATGTAAGGGTCTCAAACCAGTTACGTAAGGCTTTTTTTAGACCGTAAATAGACTTGTTGAGTTGACAAACGCGATTATCTCCTACTGGAAGTAAGCCGAGAGGGGGGTCATATAGACTTCTTCATGCAACTTTCCATGGAGGAAAGCGTTGTCCACGTCCATTTGGTGAAGTTCCCAATCTCGGGCAGCCGCCAAGGCTAACAAGCACCGTACAATAGTAAGTTTAGCTATAGGTGCAAAGGTTTCATTGTAGTCCACCCCAACCATTTGAGTATAACCTTTGGCTACTAGATGTGCTTCATAGCACTCAACTGAACCATCAGGCTTTCGTTTAATTTTATACACCCACCGGCAGACTTTACCTGGTGGAAAAGGTGTTAAAGTTCAGGTTTGTGTTCTTTCTAGAGCTGCAAGTTCCGTTGCCATGGCTTGGCGCCAACATGCAAGTTTGTTGGCATGAATGTAAGTTGTGGGTTCAGTTGGTGAGTCTAGAAGTGCAATGGTGAAGGCAGATGTGGGATCCATGGTAATACAATGAGATATGGGATGAGCAGTGGAAGGAGGGTTGGAATTTGAAGTGTAGTCAATGGTGGGTTTGATGGTAGGACAGTGAAAATCAGCTAAGTGGGGAGGTGGACGTTTGGTGCAGGTGGGTCATGTTGTAGTAAAATGATGGATTGCAAAGGACTAGTGGGAGGCGAAGAGAAGGTGCCCTCTAGGGGTAGAGTGGTGGGAACCATTGCCTCAGTTTGATTTACGGGGAAATGAGCACCATCATCCATGGCTGAACGAGGAATCACTGGTGAGGTGTCAATGCTAGTGGACTAAACTGTAAATGGGAACTTGTTCTCAAAGAAGACCACATCACAAGAGATAAATATCCGTTGAGAGCTTAGATCATATAGGCGGTAACCTTTCTGTCCTACTGGATAGCCAATGAAAACATAAGAAACAACCCGTGGCACAAACTTGTCTTGACCATGTTTGAGAGTACTGGCATAACAAAGACATCCAAAAACTCGGAAGTGCTCATAAGTAGGTGGTTTGTTGAATAGTAATTCAAAGGGTGTCTTGTTACCCAATAATGGTGTGGGTAAGTAATTTATTATGTATGCTACTATCAGTATTCACCCCAGAATTTAATTGGTAGATTGGCTTGGAAACCTAGAGTCCTTGCTACTTCAAGAATGTGCCGGTGCTTATGCTCAACTACCATATTTTGTTGGGGAGTGTCGACACAAGAGTGCTGATGCATGATACCATTACTAATAAGATATTCTTGCATCAGTCCAGAAAAAAATTTAGAGTCGTTATCGGACTGTACATACTTGACATGAGCATTGAACTGAGTATGTACCATAGAACAAAATTGCTTGAAATAGAAGTAGCAATCAGACTTACATTTCATCAAGAAAACCCAAGTGACTTTAGTACAATCATCTACTATTGTCAGAAAATACTTGGCACCGAATAGAGATGGAGTGCGATAACCGCCCCATATGTCACAGTGAACCAGGTCAAATTTGCTGGAAGCTCTACTTATGCTTATTTGAAAGGGCTTCTGAGTTATCTTGGCTCGTAAGCATGTATCACAACACTTGTTTGGGGTTGATGTGATTTGCAAATCAGGAATCAACGATATACGATTGTAAGAAGCGTGTCCTAGGTGGGAATGCCATAGAATTGAGGAGGGATGTGTTGATGTAGAAGCTAATGATGTTGACGATGAAGCTGATGTGGAAGCTGTAATTTTGGTGTGAGGTACAAAATGATACAAACCATCACGGACTAGGCCCACTCCAATCAATTTCTTGGGGGTGAGGTCCTGTATAGCACAAAAGGTAGGGAAAAACATAGCCACACAATTCAAATCAGTTGTGAGTTTACTAATGGAAATAAGGTTGCATTGGAAATCTAGGATGAACGGAGTGTCCTTCAAAACAATCTCAGGTGTAAGTGGAACATTTCCTTGGCACTGTATAGATAATAGAGTGCCATCAGGTAGCTGCACCGGTCATGTAGTGATTTGTTTTGTAGTTGTAGGAACTCATGGACCTGAGCCAAAGGGGACCATATGGTCTGAGGCTCCTGTGTCTAATATCCATTGAGAACGAAAAAGAGTACCTACAAAGTTTTCCGAGGCTCCCTGATTCTCACCATTGAGCATATTCATCAGTTGATGATATTATTTTGCAGTTAATCCATAAACCTTTTGTTTTGATCCCAGAACACTTGATGATGGGAGTTTGGGGTTTGACTTGTCCTTATCAGTGATTGAAGGCCTTCTGGATCACTTTGATTCCCAGCCAGGTGGGTAACCATGCAGTTCATAGCATCTGTCCTTGCTATGTCCAGGTTTCTTGCAATGATCGCACTTGATTTTGGGGTGATCTTTAATGCTTTTACTGTTGTTGGGTTTGGATGGTCCAGCTACGTGAAGAGCAGCTGCTTCCATGGTCAAGCCTTGATGTGAGACTAATGCTTGGTGTCTTTCATCTTGTGAAACCATGGCATAAACTTTGGTTACCATGGGCAGGGGTTCCATACTCAGAATGTAAGATCTGATGTTGTTGAAGCGGTCACTAAGCCCCAACAAGAACTGATAGACCTTTTCTTTATCTCTTTCAACATGGAAATCTTTTGAAGCTTCACAAGAACAGGGGTATGAACAGATCAGCCCTGGTGTGTAGATTGAAAGTTCATCCCAAATTGCTTTCAATTTTGTGAAATAGATGGAGACAGAGAGATTCTCCTGTCATAATAACGCCAATTCCCGCTTCAGCTAAAAGATGCGGGGTGTGTTCTCCTAAGAAAACCGATCTTCAAGGTCTTTCCAAATCTCTCAAGCGCTTTCTACATAAGCCACACTTTCATGCAATTCTTTTGCCAAAGCATTGTAAATCCAGGAAACTACCATAGAGTTGCATTTCATCCAGGCATGAAGTTTTGCAGTTTTTGTCCCATTCAGATTCTTGAGTGTGCCATTAATGAATCCAATTTTGTTCTTCGCCCAAAGTGCATTCATCATGGATCTTCTCTAGGTTGCATAGCTGTTTCCGTTTAATGGGTAAAAAACAAGAACCATTCCCGGACTGTCTGATGCACTCAAGAAATATGATGAAGACAGATCTGTGTAGGTTGGATCTCCGTTACCTGTTTCTGTTGCCATTCCTGCAGAGGAAGAGTAAGAAAAGAAAGAAAGCAAGGGGTCGTTTGTAGAAGAGCAGGGGATTGTTTTCACAGAGTGTTGCAGTCTAAGTGAATGCCCCGAAGCTCTAATACCATATAAGAAAAAGGTTTGGGAGAGAGAGAATTAATTCCTTCATTAATCTTGGCGGATATATATATATATATATACACACACGTGTGTAACTAACTAAGTCCACTTGTACAAGACAGTTGTACAAGTAGAAGCATCTCCTAACTGATTTAGTTGTCTATAATACATTGGTATTATTTATTTAAACTTTGAAGTTAAAAAGATCTATGAAGAAAAGGGCAAAGACCAAACATGGAGAACCATCACAAGTTGCATTTGATAGAAACAACACATGAAGCTTGCTTGTAATTCAGGCTTCCCATTCAAGTTTCTTGTTTGAGCCCTAACCTTTGAGCAAAAAAGTGAAACTGTTGGAAAGATTTTTCTCCTTTAGACTTAAGATAACAATAATAAATGGTGAAAGGGCTTTTTCTCGTTTGGTCTGGGCAGCACGGCAACAACAATAGCACAATAGCACCTCCTCTATCTCTCTTTTCTTGTTGCTCTTCCTTCTTATTCTTAGAAAACGGGAATGGGCACCTCTCTCTCTCTCTCTCTATTGTATGCATGTGACCGCATGGGTATTTCAATTTTGGGGTTTTCTTTTACTAAACTACTAATGTCACTGTATGACTAGGTTCTAGGTGCGGGCAAGTAGAATTGGTCATTCAAGTTTACTAACTAATAATAAGTATTAATAAAATAAAATATTAATTAATAATTAAATAACAATTTATTAATATTAATCAATTAACTAATTATTTCATTATATAATTAAATAATAAAATATGCAATAATATAAAATATTATTTATTAAATAATATTTAATATTTAATTAATTATTCATTAAATAAATAATTATTAAAATTAACCAATTAATTAATGAAATATTAATAATACTAATTAAAAATAAAATATAAAATAACAAAAAAAAACATTGATTCTTTGACCTAAATCAAGTATAGGTTTTAGTTGGCACACCCTACTAGATCATGATTAAGAGGTGCAAGCTGTTGGATTAGGTCTGGTTGAGGT
This sequence comes from Nelumbo nucifera, assembly GCF_055504915.1. Classification (NCBI taxonomy): domain Eukaryota; kingdom Viridiplantae; phylum Streptophyta; class Magnoliopsida; order Proteales; family Nelumbonaceae; genus Nelumbo; species Nelumbo nucifera. The sequence goes on from NC_142654.1 coordinate 31,527,291, forward strand.
CAACATAACCCAACCTGAGTTGTGGAACCCTCAACCATAACTCTAATCCAACCCAAAAGTTTCGAGTAAGGCCAGGTTCATACTTTTCAGCCTTAATTATAACTTGAATATTAGCCCCACCCAACCCTACCTGAGTTTTTCAAATTGAGTTTTAGGTTAAGCCACCCCAAGTTGCAGCCCTAGTCATGATACCTAGGGTGAGCATATTTCAATTAAAACCGAAAAACCAAACCAAAACTTCGCTTTCACTTTTTAGTTTGGTATTTTGGTCATCGATTCAGTTTTGGTTCCTCAAATTTGGTTTTTGCAGGTTTGGTTATTACATTTTATAGTTCACTTCCCTCCCTCTCTCTATCTCTCCAACGGAAGACACTAAATCAGTGCACCAATACCACCACATATTCTCCTTTTTTGCAATTGGCATCTTCTCTCTCTGTGGCAATTGAGTTTATTTGCAAAAGACTTGAGAAAAGGGGATTCTTCATTCATTACAAAAAGTTTAATCACCACCATATGTTAATTTCAATGGAGAATATTAAATGTATACCTATATATATAGGTGTTCTCTCTCTCTCTCTCAGCTAGTAAGATTCTTTGTAATCATTTTTATTTTTGCCAAAAAGCCTTTTTTTTTTCCTTAAATCTCAATTTTTAGTATAAAAAAATTAAAAATTTTAAACTTAAAATAATATATACCACTAGAATAAATGAATCCACAAGTGAGCCATGTACTAACGGATGTTAAAAAACCACTATACCAATGGATTACGAATTCCACCGATATAGTGCGGAAATAATACTTAAATCAATATTTTACTTCCATTTATATTGCATAAAACATAAGTGAGGGATGCAAATATTCGCCATAAAAACCATCTATACCAACATATTTTTGACTTTTTTGCAGTGATCAGTAGCAGAAGTCACATCGACTTAGTTTGGAAGAAGTATAAATACAAATATGTAGACTGCAAAACCTTATAATTTGTATTATTTTATATGTATTTATATTGTACATGTCTGTATTTGTACTCCTTCCAAACTGAGCCTTCCTCGTTCCAACTCTAATGTCAATCATATCTAGGGCTGATAAAAAGAGGAAAAGAAAAACAAAAGAAATTAATAGTAGCAAATTTGTTTGCAGTGCAGATTGGTGTAAATGCATGAGAGTTATTTATCACATTTTCAACTTAATTGGTTAGTGGTTGGTTACCTGCAGGCAACTGCTTTACATGGTCTCGTAAGAGTAAGAATAACAAGTATAATCACTACTACATATTTTCCTAGTAGAGAAGATCGATATAGTCAATCCTAGGAAGCCCGTTTTTTTCTTATAGTATTTACGACATCAAAATAGTTAAGGCATTCAATCATAAATGTGACATATGAATTTCTCACATTATTATTTTTAAAAATGTTCAAAATAATTACAATTTATTTCAATTTCCATAACTTTGATGATGATCAGCGAACTATGCCATTGGTAATTAACTGATTACCCTAGCTAATTTTTGTTGTCAAATACGCCATCACCACGTGGACCTAGGACCCGTGGCAGCTGGCATTGCATTGCCCACATGGCTAATTTTTGCCTCTTTACATGTACTCATTTATGACATGGTTCTCTATTATTAATACTACATTGTGTCATTAGAGTAATGTCTATCCAAGTTCATTCACCAAGTGCCATGCCAGCTTTGTTTGTCCCCCTCATAAATGGAGTGTTTTTGATTACCATAACTCAATTTGTTGAAAAGATAAATGTGGGTTAGGATTTAGGAATATCACTTCATATAAACATAGCCCATAGACTGGCAACATAAATAAGAGTAACGAGGATGATTTCAAATCACCAAACTACCCCTTCCCAAAGAATATTTTGTAACTGTTAGTCTCGGGGCACGAGGGCATTTCTGTATGTGAATGCAGATATGTGATGAAACCGGATGAGTGGGTCGGGCTGTGGGAGAGATCATTGCTGCACCAAATTAATAAGGAGGATTCTGGAGAATAAATACAGCTGCATGTACTTAGCCGTTTTTGACTATGTTATCTTCAACAAGACAAGAGGTAAGTACTATATATGTGCTGGTGCAAACTGAAAGACTGGTATAGGCTGTAAGAAATAGAACTAATTTTAGTCAACCCGTTTTCCATTTAAAGCTTGCAAGAAGAAACCCTTGCACTGTATGACAGGTCCAACAGCAGAAGCCAAAGCAATAACCTCTCCATTCCTTCTGAGTATGATTTTACTTTTCCCTCTTTTCTTTGTTTTTAGTTTGTCTGGTTCTTCTTCATTGTGACAGTACACTCTGGACTGTACTTAGTCAATAGTGAGCCCCCCCCCCTCTCTCTCTCTCTCTCCTCATGCTTCATGATTTCATACGTAACATGGTGGATCTTTGTTTTGCAGTAGCTATAATAATTCTCTGAGCTATTTGTCCTTGCTCAGTTGTGCTATGGTTATTGGTTATGCATGATACAGTACTTTGACGATGGCGGAAGTGAACAAACCTCTGGGGAGTCCAAGGAGTCTGATGTTGAACCAAAAATGCAGCGCTACCAGCATCTTTCCCTCTTGGTTTAGAAACATGCAAGAGTTCTCGTCTGATCACCACCAACCAGCCAGTGATTCATCTGTAGTTTCCAGAAAACCTGAAACCCTGAACAGTGGTACCAGTAATGCATTCCGCTTCATCGAAGAAAGCAGCCGCAATTGCACTGGCATAGATCCAGAGCCATTTCTCGGACAAATTACGACTCGGCAGCTGATTCCAGTAGATAATACGAAAGTGACATCGGAGAGTTCATTGCCAACGTCAAGTAAGAATTCAAGCGTTGTTAATGATTTAGCAGCTTCCTCTGGTTCCAAGACTGAGCGTATTGGTCCAAGTAGCGGCCGTAAACGGATTCTGATCGATCTAAATTTGGACCCAAGGAAGATGAGACAGTATGTAGCTTAACCCATAACTTCTTCACTTTTTTTCTTAATTAATTAAAGAGGATTTTGAATGAAATATTCATTGAAAAGCAATAGTATTAATAAAACTCTTGTTCTCATGCTAGAATCCTTGCGAATCGACAATACGCAGAAAGATTACGGATGAGGAAGCGAAAATACGTAGCCGAGCTTGAGAAAACCAGAAATTTGCTGGAGGTAACCAAACAGTCTGAACTCCTAACTAACTTATTTGATTACTTCTCTCAATACTCTTTGACAGAGAATAATTAGTCTCTAGTTTCATCAATGGTTTACCTCCTCGTGTTGTTTCGATCTCTTGGTTAATGATCAATTTATAGGCAGAAATTTCAGTTCTATGTCATCAAGTTTCGCAATTCGAGCATCAAATCTGGAGATTAAGGGTGGAAAACAATTCTATGAAGCAGAAGATTGCCAATCTCATGGGCGTGAAAATGTTACTAAACTGTAAGTCTGTCAGTCCATGTATTTTATATATAGGATAGAGAACGAAAGCAAGTCTGTTGCTGAAATGGTAGATGAAACAATGAATGGGTTTGATTGTTGCAGCTCAATTCGATGCTCGAACGGTAGAAAGGGAAAGGTTGAGGCGACTTCTTGAGTTGAAACAAGAATAACAGTTGCAGCTGTATGTAGCATCGAAAGCAGTAGAGGCTGTTGTTGCGGCATGAGAGCAGCAATCGAAGCTGCTACATAAGAGCCATTTCAGTTGCAAAGTAACAACACCATGGACCAGGATTTATGTAATACTGAGCTGAATCCACTTCTGTCCAATAGAAATCCTTTGAAGTTCTATATGTGATTTATAACTTTTGTGGTTATTAATTGATCGGAATCATTCTTTTGCTTGGATTTTTGGTTTCGTTTCATCTGTGTTATCGTTGTGTTGGTGTCATATATTATATTTTCATGTTGACTTGGCATTTGGGGATTCATTGCATGAGCCATGAAGATTCTTAGAGAAAGAAACTGAAACTGAAACTGAACCATCCTTCAATTTGAATTTGAATGAATTAGGGAAAGAGCTTTATATCATAATATTGAGAATTATAAAAACCTACCATGTTTTTTTGATCCTAACAAAGACTTCCTTTGGCTCAGTTTGGAATGAGTCCAAATAAAATATATATGTGGACGGCAAAACCTTGTATATTTTGCATTATTGTGTATGTATTTGTACAAAATACCCAGTTTGGTGACAAAGATTTGAAGTTACCAAAATGGCATTATACCCTTAAATTGTACACGATTTGAAATTCTAACTTGACAGTAATTCTCTCTGCTCTCATTGGATGGAGTAAGGTAAAAAGATTGAAATGAAGAGTAAATTTTGTATTTTAAAAGTTCAATGCATTAATTCAGTATTTTCCGTCTGAAAAGTTATGGGAAAGGATGCATTTGCACTTTTTTTTTTTTTCAAAACTAGGGGAGGTTTTTGTTAGGGTCAAAACAGGGGATATTTTAAGGAAACAAGGGAATTTTCGGGTATTTTATACACCACCTCTATATATTCTCATCTGGGGTGGAATCTTTTGGTAACCCATCTGGGGTGAATTAGGGATATTAGTTTTGAGGAGAAACTCCCTTCTTCAGGAGCTAGCAAAAAGGAAGCTCGGGTATAAAATTATAGAGAATTTTGCAGGGCTCATTCATGGATGTAGGCCCACATTTATTTTTTTAAAGGCCGGGAGGCAGATTCATTGCATCAAAACTTTCAACAGCAGGCTAGAGAAGGTAACTATGTACGTAGATAGATTTTTCTTTTCTTTTTCCGTCAATAAGAAAAGGTAACTGGTAGAAAGAGTAAAGAAACTTCACATTAACCAGACCGAACCGTATGGTCGGATTAAAAAAACTGGGAATCGGTCACCTCCGTTTCACCCCAAAATTGTTTTTTTGTCAAAAACCATTGATTTGATCAGTGAACCATTGACCCAGACAGTTAAACTGTTGAACTGTTGGGGCAATGATTTTTGACTGTTTTTTATTTTTTTTTTAATCTTTTTAATTTTTTGTCGGAATGAGCCATCTGTTCCAACCGTTTCACCTGAGAACCGGTTCCCAGAACGGTTCCCTGTCCGGTCAGATGTTTATCCACAGGCAACATCAGGATCACTTAACCAAATTAAGAGGAAAGTCAAACAAACGGTCATTTCCTCCCATGGCCGACTGGGTAACTAAGTGAGCATCCTGGTTGGCTGTTCTACAAGCCCAAGCTCATGAACCCAACAATTCTACAAGCCCAACAACTCTAAGCTCATGAACACAACAATTCTAAGCCCAAGCTCAGGCATACAAGAGGCCAACATTACTATAGATAGGGGTGCAATTTGGGCGGGCTTAACCTGAACCCGGCCTGGCCCAATTCAATTTTTTTCAGTGCTTGGGTTGGATTTTTTGGGCCTCGAGTTGGGCCTGGGCTTGAAAAGGCGGGTTTTTATATTTTTCGGGTTGGGCTCGGGTTGAGGTGTTGGGTAACCCAAGCCCTGCCCTTTAGATTAATAATGATGGGTGTATTGGCAAGGTTTACATGATATTATTAATTTCTAATAGTGATGGGTGAAATTTTAGTTTGACAGCTCTTTAGATTAATAGAATTGTTTTGTTTTATATTTGGTGGTTGAAGTTAACACTAAACTTATCAAAATTCGAGATATCTTTTCTTTTCCCCCTTTTGAAATTAAGTTTTCAGTTTATGATTCAAAGAAAATTCCAGGTATATCTTATATTTTCTAGAGGAAATAATTTTCCTTTTAATTTTATGACGAAAATTATATTGCATTTTTTCTTTTTTAAATGCAATATATGTATTACACATACACATAAATGTATATTAATTTTTAGTTTGGGACTTTGGGCTGATTAACCAATCCAAGTCTGATCCGGGCCCGAGCCCAACCCAAGTGCCCGAAATTTTAGTGCGGGTTGAGCTTGGATTAGATAATTCGGGCTTAACCATGAGCTCGGGCTTTAGGTCCAATTCTTAGGGTTGGGCCTGGATTGAACTAAAACCCAGCCCAACCCGCCCATCTTGGACCCCTAACTATAGAACACATCAAAATCGGTAAACGAATTTAACAATGCAGATGAGCCAATTATTTACTGACACAAAATAACAATAATACTAATTTGCAAAGAGATCCTTTATGATATAAATTAGTCTGGCACTAAGGGGGTGTCATGGACCGGTTTTGGGTTGGAACCGTCCAAACCATATTCATTTTGAATAGATTGAAGGGACCAATAAAATATATTGAATTAGACCAATCCTGACTTAGTGGTCCAAAATGTTTATTAGATTGGATTTGAAACTAGTCCATCTGTAATGGATAAATATTGGATTGGGTTGAATTGAAACAATATCCAGTCCATTGATAACAGATAAGAATATAGGTGCCAATAGACCAAATTTATGTTGTAACCAATTAAATTAAAATAAATTTTAACAGATTAAATGATCAAAATATTTAATTAGACTGATCCAATTAACACCCCTACTAGGAGGCCCATATATATGCCCATATATGTTTTTATGTTTTGTTCCCCTAGTTCAAGTATTGTTGTCTCAAGGTATGATTTGTTAATTCAAGACCATTAAACAGGGGCTGTCTATGTGCTCTTGTGGACGGCAGCTCATAACTTGACCATGCTCATTTAGATATTTATAAATAATTTTATGTTGTTAACGTTCTCAATAGGCCCATGCTCAGTTGAACCTGATTCAAATAGAATCGTGTTTAACTGAGTCTATCTTAAGGTCCATTTGATTTACAGTTGGAATTAGAATTAGAATCGGAATTAAAATCTCTTGGAATCAGAAATAGAATGGCCTATTTTTATGGTCTGTTTTGTTCAGACAGGAAATCAGAATTGTAATAATCTGGAATGAGATTTCATTCCCAAGGGAGGGGAGGGGGAGGGAAGCCATTTCCTCAATTCCAATTCCGCCTAACCAAATAGTTGGAATTGGATTGATCATTTTGGTTCCAATTCCAAACCCCTAGTCCTGTGAACCAAATGGACCCTTAGATTCATCATAAGCCAATGCGATGCGAATTTCAAACCTAAAATTTCGATGATTATATTTTGAATTTCGACATAAAATAGAAACTAACTCTCAGTGGATGATCATTACATTTCATTTTTCACAATTTTTTTTCTTTTTCAGTAATTTTCTCATCGGGAAAAAAATTAAAAACTGAACCCTTTTTTAAACCTTGCTGTTTGGCAATATATGTCAGTTTATGTGTATTCCTTGTTAAGCTGCCACATTGGCGCCATTCCCACACTCTGTCTAGCATTTTGCAGCAAACAAAAGATGAAGTCACTACTCATGGTGGTATTGATGAACAAGGCACACTGAAACATTGGAACTAAGAAAAGCCAACTAAAGTAGCAAGGCTTCATGGCGACTAATAAGCACAGACCAAAGTATACACAAAAGCTTCCTATTTCTTAATCTTAAGAGACTCAATAAAGCTCCCTTTGGTGATGTCATTGGTGGAGATGAATTTGAGAAACTCTCTGAATGTGCTTCCCCTGTAGCCTCTTGGATGCTTGTCGTCGACCAATTCTTTGGCAATGTCTATCATTTCATCCATGGCCAAACTGTGGAGGCTAGCAATGGAGAGCCTTGTCTTCTCGGAGTTGAGAGTAGCCCGATGGATGACACTCTTGTATAAGCCATTGCTCAGCACCTCAAGATGGTCTCCCACATGGACCTGTAGAGCTCCTGGAAGCTCTGGAACCATTCTCCAGGTGCCATCCTCTGGGTCCATGATTTCGAGGCCATGGTGGTTCTGGAGAAGAATGGTGATGCAGCCGAAGTCCGAGTGCGGCGCCAGCCCGAGCGCAGCCTCCCGTTCCTCACAGGGAGGGTAAAAGTTAGACACAATGACCTGCATACCTTCCTCGAGTTTCTCAGTCATGTAGTTGGGTCCTAGTCCCAGGCTCTCTGTGATGGCTCCCATTATTTCAGTGGCTACCTTTCTCACTTCCAAGGCATATTTGCTCATATTTTCCCTGAAATGGAGAGAGAGACACACAGAAGATAACATCAACTGTTGAGCTCATCTTTACTTAATTCTGTAGTTTTGTTGCTGCTGTATACATGAATACGATGATGGGGTGGAAAACATTGTAGTCACCATATAAGAGGCTAAAATACTCCAGAGATTGAAATAAAATTTCTGCAGTGCTATTCTTTGCTCCATTTATTTGGATGAGAGAGATTACAAAGAAAAGTATTTGGATGAGACCCCTACCAGTTGGGAACTTGGGATTAAGGGTGTTAGCTGAGTTGAGATTTGGATGAGCCCAACTCCAACCTAACCGTCCCTAGACATGTATCAAGAGTCATGACATCACATGCCATGGTGAATTTTAATTTGAATGTATTCATTTAATTGGACAGTGAAAAGAAAATTCTATTAAATACTGACAAATATTCTGATTTCTGACCATATGGTAGCTAAAGCCTTAGATATGCGGGACCCGTTTTCCATTCTCCATTCATGGGTTTAGGTTTTTGACAAGGAGGGTCTTTGGCTCTTTGGTTTTACAATGAGGGCAAGGCAACCCCATGTATACCACTGCTCAAAAGTAAAATGAAAAAGAAATTTAGCTTATCAATGTCTTGCTTTTCTTTGGTACAAATCACTTTTGGAATGCCATAGTCCAAGGAGTGGAATTCCAATTCCCCAGACAAAAACCATTTTGTCCTTTGTAATTAGGGTAATGACAATTCCAAGGGACGAATAAAACAACTGGAAGGAAAAAAGAGAAGCAGACCAAAGAAATTGGTGACATCCTTGATGTAGACAAATCAAAGGACCAGTTATGGATTTGTCTGATTGTTATGAGCAGACTTTTAGGAGTTGGGTTTTCTTTTTGTTAGGAGGAGGATTAACTACAGCCAGGCCTAGAGAAGTGTGATCAATTGTAGATAGTAGTTTCCAATTCAATGCTTTATTTCAATTATATTCGAAATAAATATTCTATATGATTGTTTTTTTTTTCTTAAAATTAATTTACTAAAAATGATCAAGTTTCAACCATAGCTCAAGATCAACATCTCCCCAAATTTGGGCAAAACTAGAAACCATGATGATAATCAAATACAATGGGCGCTGCCCGTCCCTACATACACGAGTGTTAATAAATGCACCATTGTACTAGCAATATTGCCCCTCCTAGTGACGTCCACCAAAAGTTTTGTGGAATAAGACATACCATGCATGAACGTCCCTCTCATCTGTCGAGGGGTAATAAACTCAAGAGCGTCTTAAATAATTCCACAACTGCTCTTACATAACATTCTTTTTCTTTCCATTCAAAGATTGAGAGTATTATTAGAACATTTCAAAACTGAGTAATCTCTTCAAAATCTTTTTGTCTATGATCTAAACTACTTGTTTTACATAAGGACTGGACTGGGCCAAGAGATGCATGAAAATGGAACTAGTTGATGGGTTTATATTATGTTAAATCCTGATCAATATTAGAATCACTAGATGTGATCATGGCTTTGATCACTATAGGAAAACCACCTAGCTATGTAATTTAATTTAACAAATTATTATATGATCATTTGGGCTTGTGTAATTCAGAAACTAACAACTGGGACTTTGGAGAAAGAAAGAAATGTACCTGTAATGAGAAGGATTGGAGGGCCACAACCCAACCCACTCCTTCAAGGGATGGGCATATTTCTTGAGGAATGCCCTCCTGAATTGGCCTCTCTCTACTCCGTCCAGCAGGCTCGTCCCAAATCTTACTGGCTTGTTAACATCATTTGACATGAATTCCATCTTCGCCTCAATTGGTAATTTGAAAAAGTCTGAAGCCGAACTGAGGGCGCCTTCAATGACTGATGAGCATATTCCATGGTTAACAACCTGCCAGCCATTGCTCAAAGTTACTTGGATGGTGATTGATGATGAAGCATTGAATTGCTTAGATTGGAATAATTATCTTAGGCTTCATGGAGCTACACAACACAACGGGGGTAGATCGTCGTCCCCCATACCCCCTACCTGGGTGAAGCCTCTGCTGCAACAAGCCAGAGAGACCTTATAAACCGAGCCCTGTTGGAACTTGGGGTGTGGCATTTTCGTAACCTGTTCCAACTTCCAACCAGGTTGAGTCCACCTTTCTGTTTTATTCTTTTTCTCTTCCACTTTTGTATATACAAGTTAAAATTATTATTGACATTAAGATTATACAAAATTCCTTAATACTTACTTGAAAAAAACCCATTTGACGACAAGCCTTCCCAATATCTTTGATGACGAGGGACCTAGCATGAGGACCCTGGTGCAAGCCACTCAGGTCAATAATGGGAATGTTTGCAGCCTCTGTGGTCTGGCTTGTATGTGAGAGAACCATCTCTTGTGGGCTCATCTCGTTTTCCATATTTAACCAACTAGGGTTTACAAAAATGAAATCTAACAAGAGATAAGGCCGGGTCAGTGAGTAGGATGAGGAGATCAGGAAGATCTGAGAGAAGGATCTCTGAGTAGGGTAAGGAGAAAAAAGAACAATGAGTGGAGTAAGGAGAGGGAGGATAGGAGTACTGCTTAGATGGTAGTGTTCCAATGGCTATTTATAGAACATCTCTGTTTTTGGAAGATTTTTTTTCTACCTTTTTAGCATTCAAATATGGCCATTGCATATGATAGAAACTTCTCTGGTTCTTTGTATGGGGACTCTATGTTTAACAGAACCTGAATAAAGCTCCAGACAACTTGTTCAACTTGTTTTGCTAATATTAGTTACTACTACACTCCATGCCAAGACACCTTTTCCGCAGTCTCTAAGTCTAGATTATGGCTTGTGTTGTTGAACCTGTGTCCCTATCCGGCAGCTTGATGAATGCCTAAAACGTTTACTTCCACTGAACCTATTTATTAATCCCGATCCGTATGATAAAATTTAGACTGAAGAATGGCATTCATTGGCTTTCTTTTAGTCTACAAAAACCGACCTTTTCCCCTTTCATTTTAATGCATGGGAACGTCCCCTTTGTCAAGTAATTCATATTTTGACATTTTTATATGTGCTATATTAGGAGGTGTCAATTGGACTGGATTTGGTCCAATCCGGTCCAGTCCAATGTGAGTCCATTACAAATGAACCTAGTTCAATCCAGTCCAATGAATATTTTGGACCGGTCCAGAGACTATCCAATTGTTCAAATTCCTGTTAATTTAGATTGGTTTCAACTCACACCTGATCCATTGACACCTATATTCTTATCTTCCATCAATGGACCAGATATTGGCTCAACCCAATATAACTTCATTATGGACGGACCAGGTCCAATCCAATATGTCATATTGGTCCGTCCAGTCCATCCAAATTCAACATGTCTTATTGGTCCGTCCAATCCGTCCAAATGGATTTTGATTTAGACGGGGTCCAACCCAAAACCGGTCCATTGACACCCCTATATGCTATTAGCAAGAGTTTGGAATTTTTCTTATTGACTGAAGTATTCCTATTCTTAAATTGGATCCCTCTCTCTAATTGTGAGTACAGAAAAATATAATTTTAAGAATATTTTTTATGTTCTTTAATAGAGGTTTTGTCTATTACTAAAAACCATGTTTTCTAGGGCTTTTTCTAAGGCTTAGTTTAGAAAAAGTACAAATACAAATACAAATATGTACAATACAAATCTATACAAAATATAAGGTTTTGTGCTCTACGTATCTATATTTGTAATCCTTCCAAATAGAGCCTAAACAAATTAAAAATAAATTTAAGCAATATAACCACAAGAAACTACTCTCTCCTTTAACTAGTTTTCAGTTAAAACAAATCTCTCTGTCCTTAACTTTTCACCCACACTGAAAAAGTTGAATAAAATGAGACAGCTAAGTTAGGCTGTCAATGGACCCGAACCAATTGAGTTTTGGTTTCAGTAATTGGAACTGACTCGTCAGTTCCGGGTCCTGCTATCCACCCAGTCCCAAACCGATTCAGACTCGACCCAAATTATATATACAATATATATAATATACTAAATAAATTATATATAATATATATTAAACATATATATTTATTTATTATAATTAATCAGATTCATCAGATGAGACTCAATTATTCAGAGAACCGATCTATTCGGTTCTGGGTCTAAACATTACAAACCCTATCAGGTCCGAATCGACTTAGACCCTCAATATTATTAAATTTATTGATATTTATATCACTACATATATTATGTTGAAACTTGATAACTTATTAAGTACTTGGTGGTTAAAACCGTATATGTATATATATATATATATATATATATATATATAGGTAATTTGAAAGAGATCCTGCCAAGTAAAATTAGAATAATTAATGGTGGCAATTCAGAATACTCATCTTAGAAACGTGGAACCTAGCTAGCTATCAAGAGGCAATAGCTTATCATAGCCACAGAACGAAGAGGCGGATTTTAATTGGCAGGAAAGGGACAAAATAAAATGAAAAATGATTTTTGAAGAGGAAAGTTGGAATGTAGTCAATCGAGTAACGCTTCAGGACTACCAGGGGGCAAGCTGAGCTATCAAACAGTTTGTGTAGCTCATTCTGAGTATTTAAAAGAAATAGAAGCTTAAGGCTGAAGTTGTCATGGGTTTGTATCGTCTTAATTGCTTGGCAATGGCCGGGCATATTTTGCTTGTAGTAGTTGGAACTTGGATCGAACTACAAGGAGCCAAAAAGAGTAGATATTGAGTTCTAATTTTGATGGGTTGGAACTCGTCCACGTATTGGCCACCGACCCGTTGTTTGTTGCCATAGATGATACCGTCCTGCTCCTAGTTTTCAGGATGGCTGAAAAGCATTGACAAGGAGGACAGAGCAAGATTGCTTGTACCGAGACGTATGGCCATTTTCATTAAACTGTTGCAACTTGTCGTTTTTGTTTTAGAATCTCCTCCAAAAACGGGTCTATGCTGGAGGGTGTGTTGCTTTCACAACAAAGAAACTAATTAAAGGCCTCTCTCTACGTGAAACTCTCTACCTCTGTTAGTCTTTTCATCTTGAAGCCTTTTTTCCAACAAGGAATTGATCAGTTCTATCCCTTGATGGAAGGAGGGGACTGGGGAGGGCCTTTACCATCGGCTGGTGGAAAACACTGCCACGTAATCCATGCAATCACGTGAAGTTCATACATGGGCGGTGTGGATTTCCGGTCCACCATTGGAGGGATCGAGCTTTCTCTCGCCTTCTATGCATGAATGGAGCAAAGTTTTGACAATGAAAAGCCCAATGAAGAAATTGTGCTATTTATTGTGCAGGAGACGCTTTGACGATAGGCTTCAATTCCATATCGGTCCTTCTTTGTCAGCAATTTTGAGTTTATCTCATTTTTCCTCTTTGTCATCAGGTTTGGTACTTGGCTATTAAAACATCAAACACTGATGCTAGGCTTCTCCTCAAGATCATTATAACCAATTTAAGACTTGGTTTGAGTATTGCCAGACATCCATGACATAATGTAGCTAGGCGTTGGGGCTTCTTGTACCATACATTGCCAAACACTAGACCACTTGATCAAACAAACATACCAAACTCAAGGACCCATTCTACCTTACCTGAATAGGTTCTGATTCATAATATGACTAATGATGTAGAATTAATGTTTGACCAGTTTTTTGATTAATTTGCAAGACCCATGTTGAACACTTAGCTTGGATAACTCAACAAAATAATTTCTATGCTTCAGTTGAAAAAATAATTAACTAGACTGTATTTACTTCAAGGTCTGTTTGATGTTTTCAATTTCATATTTCTTGTGTTGCTCTGTATTGCCACCAAACACAATAAGGACAATACTTGGCTTGTATTGCATTTGAGGACATGCATCCTACCACCACCTTATTTTTACATCTAAACCCTAAAATCTAATAAATTCTAAACACTTAAAACCTAAATCTTAAATCGTAAAATCCTAAAATCTAAATTCTAAACCCTTAAACCTTAAACCCTAATTCATAAACTCTAAACTCTAAATCCTAAGTGAGCGTTCTTTTATTGGATTTGGAGAATGAGAAAAGTTGGTCAATGGGGATTTTGGTTCCCATTGACCAAGAATCACATGTTCTTTTTTCAGCTTTATATGAGGGCCAGGAAAGTTTATTTTCCTATGTATCACTTATACTCAAGAAAGTGATACCCATCTCATGGTTGGATAAACAATTTTTCCACATAGGAGAAAGTTGTCAACACTTGAATGGGACAAAAATGTCTTTTTAATAATAGAATTCTATAGTCAAAATGGCCATTACCTTATTTACTTAAGAAATAAAAGAACATGAATAAACACATCTACCTGGATAAATGTTTCCTAGAAAAAAATTTATCCAAATAATTGCATTTACCCAGATAATTGCATTTACTCAGATAAATAACTCATCGAAAAACGAACGGGGCATAAAATTAATATATAAATGAATATGATATATAAGATGCATGTCCTTCAACGTGCATGATAGCCTGGTAGGGACCAAGTATTTTTTATATCTAACAATATATCAAATGGTGAACCCTGAGTCAAGTGCCAAAGATATTGGGTTCATTACCCTTCATATTTTGCATTAAAATTAAACAACTTGTATTCATTTAATATTTTCCTAGCTAGTTAGATCACTGCAAAGGTACAATCGCTTTTATCAACAGGGAAAACCAAGAAAAGAAACTACAACAGTATAATCTAGTTCAAATTTAGTTCAGCCAATTTGGCAGTTGAGAGGTTAGACCTTTCTAAGATAATTAATGTGCGCGTCAACAATAGTTAAATCCAGAGGATGGCGGAAGTGAGCCAGTGGTGAAGAACGATTTGTCTAACCTCTGAAATGCAATGAACCATTTCAGTAACACAAATCCATGCACGGCTCCTTCACGAACGAATTCAGATAATTAATCAGTTATAATTAAGAAGCAAAGATTCTTTGACTTCGGTTATATAACAAATTAAATTAATCAACTCAGAGCTACACTAATTAAGATTCGGCCATGGTTGGTGGAGTCTTGACAAATACACACACGCCCGGCCCACTAATTAATCGATCACCATATAGTTGGTTTGTCAATTAATTTGCAACTGTTTTCTTGGTGAGCCTCCTTCTCTCTCTCTCAAGACTATCTGATCAAGTGATCAACCTTGTATTAAGAGATAATTTTATAGAAAATCTTTTCTTTTTTCATCTTGGACTAATATATATATTTACATATATATATGTTTCAACGACCACAAGCAACCAATTGATTGAAAGTTTAGTCTGTACTATCATTAACATAACATTAACAACCGAATTTGCCTTTTCTATCATTGTGGAAAAGGTAGTACGTCGCATCATGTTTAACCTAAAATGTCTGTTTTATTACACAATAACAGGGAATCTGATAAGATAATGACAGAGAAAGGGGCTGGACCGGCTGGTCTAATTGACTGATTGAAACCGGGTTATAAGCTGTATGCAAGGGTTTTGACTTTTGAGCTTGGCCAACACAAAATCAGATGGGCCGTCTGGTCCGGGTTCTCCGCTTGGACTAAGCCATCAATCAATCAATTGGTGTGTCGTATTAACGTGCTTTTCCCTGTTTTGGATTTTTAATATATTATATAAGACTTTGTTGGTGGTGGGTCCTCATGATATCATACGGTCCGAACCAGCAAACGAAGGCCATGGTCCATAAGCTTGTTAGGCCAAACTCAACCAGCCGGCTATGCAGATGAAGGGAACTAAAAGTTTCAATTCATTATTAGGTAGGAGAAGAAATGAAAGCAAATAGTCAGATATTTATTTATTTATTTATAAGGATTAAAGTATTGGTATCTGTTATCGTATTAAATAATTTGGATATGGATATGAATACAAATATATTTTGGAAATGTATGGATACAGACGAAAAAATATGAAAATACTTGATACATTGGGAAAATGAATATTAATTTCATAAATATATTACTAACAATAGACAAATAATGTATAAATACATAAGAATTATATATTTTAATGGTATATATGAAAAAATATATTACAATTGATATAGCAGAATACATAGATATCATACAATTTTATTGATAGGCATCAATCAAGATTCTAAGAGACATAAAATATAGATTTTTACAAATTAATACATGTACAAAGCCATTATATTAAAGTCCAAGGCATAAAACATATGCAACTATTATATTTCAATTATTATATCATTTTCTCTATTTTACTACTTATAATTTTTAGCATTAACAAAAATGTTAACTAAAAATTAATTCTCAAAGTTTTGGTAAACAATATTTTCATTTTTGTAAAAAATGTATATGTTATTATAAAATGCAAATGAAAATATTAATTGATAATTTATAAAAATATATAATCCTAACTTAAAATATATCAAATCTATTTAAATTTCAAAGATACATATTATATGAAAATTCGTAAATTTTAATTATTACAATAATTATTTCATTATTAATATTTTATTTTTATAAATTCCTAAAATAAAAATAATCTTTTAATATAAATATAGAATAGCGGATTTGATAAGTCCAATTTATATTACATTTTTAAACATTTTATAAATAATATTTTTATTTTTGTAAATAATAAATACATGGTTTTTTAATGCAAATTAAAATATTAATTAATAATTTATAAAAAAAATTGAGATATATATCATGTGCAAATTTGTAAATTGGAGTTGTTGAAGATATTAATTATTTATTCCATTGGTTTATAAAATATTAATTTTGAATATTATTCTTTTTAATTTGTAATTGGAGTTGTTGAAGATAAGTGTATATTGGTTGTTGGGATTTTATGTAAATATTATGTAATAAAAGTTAATGTATTCTATTTAATTATATGAAATAAAAGTTGGTTCAATGGCTAAAGATGCATTGTTTATTGGGCGCTAGGCGAGTTGGGGTCTTAGTTTCAAGTCATGCTAGTAGCATTTTTTATATTGAATTCGTGCTTACGTTCAAACTAAGCTTCGATACACAACGATACGCATGACTAAAAGGGTATCTTTCCATTGGAAGGGCTATGATCAATTATATGAATGGCCGAATCATGCTTGATAGTTGGGCGAAATTTCAAACATTCCCTAATCCTTTTGGGAATCAAATTTTCTATATTTTGAAAAACTTTATTTTTCATTATCGGTCTTACACTGAACTAGGTCATATTTGAAACCAAACAAAGAGGGAGAGTTGTACCTGATACGGATACCACAAGCATAGATCCCAAGGTGGAAGTTCACACCCAAATTAGTCCTAAAACTAGTCTCCACTAAAGATGACGCAATGTATAGATGAAGCTGATTCAGCAACACAGTTTTCAGGAAAACTGCAGCCCAACTACTTGAATCGAACTAGGGAAGGTGAGCTTAAAATTTTTCTGAATTTTTCTTGAAAAAAATCAAAAGAAAACTGATTTCTATCAGTCATTGATAGTTGATACTAAATTGGGAAAAAACTGGAAGACAAAAGGGTATCCCATGCCAATATGACCTGATATTAATACGATACACCCTATATCAGATATATCATATCGATATTTTAATCCTTATTTATTTATTTTTTACTCAATGGAGTTATATAACAGGTAGCCCATCCCCAGTCCACCAAAGGTCCATCATTATTAGGTAGAAGAGGAGATGGAAGCAAGCAATATTTAAATATTCTTTTATTGAAGGCTGGGTGTCTCCCAATATTTAAATATCTAAGCTTGGCTGGTTGTAATCTATATAACAAGTAACGAGACCTGTTTGCTCCATACCTACATCTCTCTCTCTCCCCAAGTTGTGCTCTTAATTAGAGCCATGGCCGTCCCAACAGCTCTTCTGCTTCTCCTCCTAGCGGTGGCTCCAGTGGTGTATGCCACAAATTATAATGTGGAGTGGTCACAAGGTGTGGATTACGTGAAATGGGCTTCTGGCAAGACTTTCTTCGTCGGCGACACACTTGGTAAGTTGATATCTTCTATCTTACAAGCACAACCTCAGGCTCAGAAATAAATATATCAGACCATATAGAAGTAATCTTTGTGCATAGCAAGGTATATGACTAAATTTTGTGTCGTTGTAAAATTAAACCTACAGTGTTTAGTTATGGGGGATTGCACAGCTTGGCCGAGGTGAGCAAATCCGACTACGACAGTTGCAACATAGGCAATTATATCAGACTGTCCAGCAACGGAAATGACGTGGTTAAACTGAGCCAACCAGGGCAAAGGTACTTCCTATGCCCAACATCGAACCACTGTGACGAAGGGATGAAACTTGCAATCACAGTTTCCAGCGCTAATACTCCGACCGGCGATACGCCCACGACGCCTAGCACAGATGCAGCAGCTAGCAACTTGTACAACGCGAATGCTTTGGTGCTTGGAGCTTCGGCTGTGTTCGCGGTGCTTATGGGTTAGGAGAGAGGCAGTGCAGCAGCTCTTGTTTAGTTTTCTTCTTACCCCGTGTGATTGAACCAGTACTAGTAGTATTTTGTTAGGGCCAATATATGGTTCAAGAAATTGTATAAGTTAAAAACCCACCAAATAAATACAAAATTAAACCCATAAAAAGATTTTGATTGGAATCAGTTCCTTTCGAAAATAAGATGGAAAATTCCTGACCAAAAATTAGGAGTTTGATGATAAGATAAGAAAAAGGGCAAACCTAGAGAGACTTGAACTTGATGATGATTAAGGTTTTAAATCTCAGAAAATTTCAAAGGAAAATCCCGGGATATGTATGTATGATTCATGTTAATTGGTGAAGGGGAATTCTAGGTTGGTAGTGCAGGTGTGAAGTGACTTATTTTAACTCCTAATTAAATAATTTTATGCTTGTCATGATCATGGTATGTATCACTTTTTTTTTTAACTTTTAATTGGTTAAGGAAACATTTCATTAGAATTAAAAAAAAAAATCCACGAAACCAACAGCATATCTAAATTCAAGGGTGCCCACAACTTTGGTCTTTGGTTGTTGGGGCCAGCAGCTTGAAATGTTCATTTGAGTCAAAAGACAAGTAGGCGACTAAGGAGTTCGGCTTAGGTCAGTGAAACGCCTGTTCAAACAGCCTTTACAATCTTGTATTGAGAATATTTTCGTATTGATGTGCTTTATTTCATGGGAAGATATTTCCAATACAAGGTTGCAAGAGGTTGTTTGAATAGTGTGAACACGGGCTTGTATTGATTGGAGCCAAATTCGTGACTAAGGGGTTAACGTGTCATATCCAAGAACGGTCCCAACAACCAAAGCCTAGACCAATTTTCTTTCCAATCAATTGATGGAAATTTGATTCCAATTTGTTAAGGATGGTTTGGGACAAAGTAGAATATAGGACATTTGGATGAGGGTTGAAGCTCTCAACTGTTGAGGCGGCTCAATGAGATTAAAATTTTGGGTAAATTGTTGAAACCTCCCCTGAAAGTTTTTTAGCGTTGCTGAAACCTCTTCTAAACTTTTTGATACAGTTGCAAGTAAGGTTCAAAATATCGATACGCCCGATATGCCGGTATGGGCGTATCAAGCAAATCGATACAGTGTTTCAGGCTTTTTATTTTTTCGCAATTTAGGTCAATTTAGGTCTCCTCTACCCCCTGAACTGGTCAGACCTCCGATACACCCACTGTAGGGGCGTATCGGAGGGGTCCCAGAATGATACGTATCGGCCGATACAAGCCGATACGTGTCGATACTTTGAACCTTGGTTGCAAGTAGACCCCCTCCAGTAGAATCTTCTTAAAAAAAGGCATAGAAATGTCCAAAGTACCCATAAAGTTACTATTGAGGCTACTTTCTACATAAAAAAGAAAAAAACAACACAAACTTTATGAGCAACAAAAACAAAGAGAATTTAAAGTTGTAATTTTACCTTTAAGTGATTGATATAAGGGGGCGTTCTTTTTTTGGATTTTGAGGGGGGGCGGTGGGGAAGTTGGTCAATGGGATTTTGATTCCCATGTTCTTTTTTCACATATTTGCAGCAATCAGGGAAAGTTTATGTTCTTGCATCTCCTAGGTGGGTAAATAACTTTCCCACCTATGGGGAAAGTTGTCAACACGTGAATGGGACAAAATGCCCCTTTTAATAATAGATTTTTATGGCTAAAATGGCCATTGCCTTATTTACATGAGAAATAAAAGAACATGGGTAAATGTATTTACCCGGGGACTTACCTGGATAAGTGCATTTACCCGGATAAGTAACTTAGGCCCCGTTCACTTTTCGGTAAGTTACTTACTTAGGTAAATACAATTACTTGGGTAAGTTTTTCCTAGTGCATTTACCCATGTTCTTTTATTTATAAGGTAAATAAGGCAATGACCACTTTAGCCATAAAAATCTATTACTAAAAGGGGCATTTTTGTCCCATTCAAGTGTTGACAATTTTTCCCCCATGTGGGAAAGTTATTTACCCACCTAGGAAATGGGTTTCACTTCCCTGGGCAAGTGATACCCAAGAAAATAAATTTTCATTAATCTCCACATAAAGCTAGGAAAAGAACATAGGATTCTTGGTCAATGAAAACCAAAATCCCATTGACCAACTTCCCCCCTCTCAAAATCCAAAAAAAGAATGCCCCTTTACAGAAAAACAAATGGGGCCTAAAGGGAAAATTTGGAAAATAAATCAACTTGAACAAAAGTGATTGAAAGGGTTTAGAGGTAGTGATATGAATGGGAAATTTGCAAAATAAACATTTTTGTTAAAAATAATTAGATGAATATTTTGGACTTTTTTACGTCTCATTTTAAAATATTCTGGTCTACTTGCAAGTATGTAAGAAAAATTAAAGGGAAATGATTGTAATTACCAAACTTTAAAAAATGTTTCGATGACAACCAAAAACTTCAGCCTAAAATTTAAAAAGATCAATATAAAGATAGATAGGACCATAAATATTTACCAAAAAAATAAAAGACAGCACTCATGCATGAGCTTGCAAATCCGAATCTCCTACCCACTCCTATTGAGAGGACACTACAATTGTGCATTGGAAGGAGATCCAGACCTTAGGGCTTGGACCTTGATTAGTGTCACACGTCCCATGTTTCAAGTATGTTGAAATCCAGCATGCATCCAGATGAATGGACAATTGGACATGGACCCCACACATTTATTATCATGGAAAGTGATGAGAATACATAGCATACAGCATATGGCTACCAAACTATTGTTCATTAAGTATAATTAGGCCAATCCACAGGACCCAGCATTTTAGACGATCAGGATTTCTGTAGCTGGAGATGGAGATAAAGATGACGGATGCCAAGGGTCCAAGGGTCCAAGGCATGTTTGGAAGGTTTCAAAGTGAGGGATGAACTCAATTTGGTAATCCTCTAAATAGGCTCATTGGGTTTATTAACTAATACTAAGAAGGGGGGCCCTACGAGGGGTGATTCTAAAGTTGATCATTTCAGTTCAGCCCGGACCCACATTCCCAGCCAAAACCATCCTAGACCTGCACTAAACTAGACCTTGGTCAACCAAACCCTAAGGCTCGCTCAACATGGCCCAACCCAGAAGTTATATACCATATATGTTAAATATATGAACAATAAATTTTTAAGTATATGTTCTACAATTTATATTATAAAATTAAATTAATATTTTTAAATATAATTTTATTTATTTATATGGGCAAGTCCAAACACCCACTACCCTTCGTATATGCAAAGTATTCTGGTAACATTTTGATTTTGAACTCTATAATTTTAAAGTTTAAGATTTATTTATAAGTTGATTTTGATTTTTTTCCTTTTTTTAAATGAAAAAAGTAACATCTTAAATTCTATAAAATAATTTCTTAATTTAACTTAATGAATTTTAGATCTTTAAAATATGTTAAAAAAATACAATTGAAATGCTACAGGTTAGGACTAATCGGTATTAGGTTAAACCCTATAGGGTCAGGTTGAGGAACTGTAGGGTCAGATTAAGATTGAAGCAAACTCGATCCATTGACATCCCTATCTGAACATATAATATCAGGCCCGGGGTATTGGTCAAGCCAAGCACTGGCCCACCCTATAAAAACCCAACTCGGGCATGGCCTGACCCATAATCATTCCTATGTGTAGGTGATCATTAATCATTTATGACATCTTGATTGTATTCAAGCTCCACACACATCATGTAAGTTAAACAGCTACAAGGAGGGGGAGAGAGCAGAGTAAATTTGCAAGTCTAGATATAATAGGCACAACCTTGTAAAGTTGTAATCGCAATCAGTGAGCACTAAAGAAATATTATCACAGCTGTCTTAAAAGTTTGCTTTTAATCTTTTGAAAGGATAAGGTGGGGGCATTTATAGGACAAATGTGTGAAAATGGATCATTTACTAAAATATCCTTTATAGTTTTATGTATTTGTTAAAATTTATCCTATAGTTTGTGTTTTATTAAAACACCCCTATAGTTTGCAACCATCCCTATATATTATAAGAAAATAATTCTCCGTTAACTTCATTTTATACTTTGGATCCAATTCAGTTGCTACACCCAAATTAAAATGTTGTTAATCAAATAACAATACTTATGAAATTTCCCCAACATTTTTTATGTCATTTGCCTTGCAATCTTGCATAAACAACTAGGCCACTGAAACAATGCTATTCTAATCTCATAAACTGGGAAAATATAAATTCGTTATGGGATACTAAAGACCCTGAGAATAATTTAATTATATTATAAAACAACTTTAACCTCCCACAAATTTCCTGTGTCAATTCCCAGTGTTTCTCACTTGACAAATATTTATATTGTGGCTCACGTTATTTCAAGTGAAAGAAAAGCGTCCTTATTTTTTTTAATTAAACCCCAAATTTTACTCCAAGTGGAGGGAGACCACCTTAAATTTTATAAATAAAAAAAAATTATAAAAGAAATTACAAGAGAGGACGTAGCCTGGCTTGCCCCAAGCCTGAATACAAATGCACTCATCACTCTGGCCCATAAATTGTGCATAAAAAGCTAACCAAGGCGATTTTAGGTAAAGATAGATAACAAATCATAAAACATCAATGCTCTAATTGAACATGGTGAAGAGCATGGTTTTCAAAACTGGACCGGACTGGATGGTCGGACCAGAAAAACTAGGAATCGGTCATGGTTCCGTTTTCTCTCAAAACTGGATTTTCTCAAAAAACATTGATTTTGTCAGCAAACCACTGAACTGGATTAACCGTTTGAACCATTTGAACGGTTTTGACCGTTTTTATTTTATTTTTAATTTTTGTTATTTTTTCTGTCAGAACAGAGACCGTTCAACCCAGTAACCAGACCCCTGACGGGTTCAATCTCTGAATCGTTTTTAAAAACCATGTTAAAGAGGAAATATAAATCATAAAAAATCAATGGTCTAATTCAATTGAAGCGCATGGGATGCTAAAGCATCAGCAACCGCGCGCATTCCCTTCCTTGAGAGTGTGTAAGAACTTAATGCTCATGGAAGTGGAATACAATAATCACATCGAGACATGGTAAAATTTTCCATGGTTCTTGGTTAGTAGAATCCAAGAGCTGGAGCAAATTTTATTGCATCCAGAATAGCCCTACATTCAGCTATCATATTGGTACCTTTACCATATAAAATTCATAGCAAAACCACAGATGTAAGAATCGATTTTTGTTTGAAATTTAGTAGTAAGCACATCAAACATATGCATCCTAGCTTTACCTTTGTGAATTGGAACCCCCAAATATTTACATGGCATTTGTTGTTTACAACAACCAGTTACAATTCCAAAGCATGAATTTTTGTTGTTTACATGATTTTTGTGGTAGCTACGAGAATCTTGAGGTAGAAAAAGATCCGATAGGTGGAGCTGGACCTGTCAATAGTGTAGCAAATGTTGTTAACGTGCCAAAGAAGATAGAACTTTGATAAGAAATTGCAAACTAGATAATAAATTCATTACAATGGCATAGATTATATCATGCTTTCAATACTTTGGTTTGTTTTATATTTATTTCATAAGTGGACTACAACTTTGTTATTAAGTTTGTAATGTGATATTATACTTTGTTATGCATTTAATAAAGTTTATGGGCCCGTTCATTTTTTGGGAAGTTATTTACCTGGGTAAATGCAATTACCTGGGTATCCAGGTAAGTGCATTTACCCATGTAAATAATGTAATTACCAATTTAGCCATAAAAATCCATTATTAAAAGTGGCATTTTTGTCCCATTCAAGTGTTAGCAATTTTCCCCCTAGGTGGGAAAGTTATTAATCCACTTAGGAGATGGGTATCGGGTAAGTGGTACTCAGGAAAATAAATTTTCCCTGGTCCCCACATATATATGAAAAATGAACATGGGATTCTTGGTCAATGGAAACCAAATCTCATTGACCAACTTTCCCCCCTCCCAAAATCCAGAAAAAGAACACCCCGTACATGTAATGTGATTTTTTTTTATGAAATATACAAATCAAGAATCTTGAACATCCAATTTGTGCATGAAAATGACTTTCATATTAGAACACCCCTTCATAGTGGTATATCGCTTATCAGTCTATGTTTTTTACCGTCAATATGCTAGATATTTCTTGTTATGAACAAGCACATGAAAATGACTTATGTTTTTTACCATCAATATGCTAGATATTTCTTGTTATGAACAAGCACATGAAAATGACTTAATAAGGGTTGACTCGTTCAATTCCCCCGATAGTGGTAGACATGTTAAGGTGCAATAATAGCCAATTGCATGAAACAGGAGCCAATTCTTAGCCAACACTGCTTGTGGGTTTTGTTGCTTCATGGCGTGTTGGGTTTTTATTTTACTTTTTATATATATTTTTTTTGTCTTCAAGTAGTCAACAATTATCTAATAACAGTCTAAAAAACACAAGACATCAATAACGTGTGGTCATTTGTTTATTAATTTTAGGTTTGAGATTTTGTAAAATTACTTTGTGTGTATAGATTTGAATCACTAGTCCAATGAGTCAATGGTATTATCTAAACATTGTTTCTCTTTCCGTATAATAGAAATCTATTACCAAGGAGCAGATTGCCAAACACCTTAGTTATTCCCCAAGAACCAAAAACGGAATTCCTATTTTGGAGCAAGAATTTCCTTAGGAATAGAAACATACAAGAACGATGCAAATCAGGGCTTAGGGGTGAGCAAATGGGTAGGTTCTATCCAAAACCAAATGGAACCCACCTCGCACTGGCCTTAAATCGACCCTAGGCCGATTTTGTTTCCAAATTCTTGGAACCGACACCCACCTAGGCCGATTTTAGGGTCTAGGGGTTTACCCTACCTGAACAGGTCTGATGAACCAACCTTAGTTGGCCTCAGCGGAACTGGCTTTGGAACCAAATTTGCCTTGAAATAAACCCAAAAATACTTTTGAGGATGTGAATAAAGATTTGCACCCAAGCAATCATTGTTACAAAGGCCATAGTCTCATTTGAACATTAAGTTATATGATTTAATCATTTGTTTTCATTTTAATATGGGAAAATTCTCAATAAGTACAGTGTACTTTGGGCCTAGTGCCAATTTGGACCCTAAACTTTAAAATGTAACAATTCAATACCTAAACTTTCAAAATGTGTCAATCCAGTATCTATCGTTAATCAATCTGTTAACCAACCACTAAGTGACATTTGAAAAGGCACAAATGCCCTTTGAGTATCATCTAATTCTCTTTACCAACCATCTCTTTATTGACGAAAATGAACAATCCCAAATCCTTGCCTCTTCTATTCAAGAAAGTTGGGGTCACGTTTTACTGGCATTCTGGTGACTCCAACTTTCTTGAACAAAAGAGGCAAACATTTGGGAGTGTTGATTTTTAACAACATTTGGATGTGGTCGATAAAGAAAATTAGATGACACTCGAAGGGCATTTGTGTCTTTTCAAATGCCACTTAATAGCTGGTTAACAGTAGGTACTAGATTAGCACGTTTTGAAAGTTCAAGTATTGAATTGTCGTGTTTTAAAGTTTGGGGACCAAAGTGGCAGTAGGCCTAAAGTATAGGGTACTAACCGGGAATTTTCCCTTTTAATATTTATATGTGTATAATAACTAATATAAAAGGTAATATTTACAAAATTTAAATTATAATGTTAAGTTTTGAACCATATATTAATATATTATGATAATCTATATATTAAATTACTCAATTTAATCAATAAAGATAATATAAGTTTTAAATTATATTATATTTATTAAAATAGTTTTTAAAGAACATGAAAAAAAAAGAACAGATTTCACTTATAGACCCTGGAACAATCAAAAACAGAATCATCCAATCTTAGAACCATAAAAAACAGAATGGACCTTCACAAGATAAGTTCTAGTTATACAAACTTGAACCAACCCCATAGGTTCTAGGTTCTTATGTTGCTTCTTCTTTGATTTTCATTGTATCTTCCTATTTTATAGGAAAAAAAAGTTGAAGCATTTCTAACTTTTAATTATCACTAGTAATTAAACATGTGCATTGCACATAATATTTTTTTTCATATTAATTACTTGAATTTTAGATATATTATAGCTAAAATAGAAATTGAAAATTAACAAAAGTAACAATTTGATTAAAAATAAACTCAAATGCTTGTAGTAAATGTGCATGCACATTGCACATGGAAATTTTAAATTTCATTAACAATTATTATTATTATTATTATTATTATTATTATTATTATTATTATTATTATTATTATTATTATTATTATTATTATTATTATTAAACTTTGTATTCCATTTCTGTCATAAATAAAAATAATGTTACTTTAACAATTATTTTTATTTAATATGATGAATATATAACATTAGAAATGTTCCCAAATGTTTTCGATAAAATTCTGTACTTTTTCATTTTTTATGTTCTATCTTTTTTAAAATATGTATTATTCAATTATGACATCATGAGTTTTTTTTAAAAGCTGGATCATTGACCCACCATCTAGATAAGAAAGTAGCTTTGCTTTCGGATCAGTTTTAAATTATATAGTTCATCCATATTTTATAAAGATTTTTTACTTATTACACCTAATTTTTTTTGACATAATTAATATATCTATTTTTTATATGTTCTTTTGTTTGACATAATTAATATATCTAGTTTGCTTTCAGGTCAAACTACTAACCCACCACCCAAAAGGGAAAATAGTTTGATTTCTAAGTTGACATTAAATTTTGTATTACATTCTATCATTTATAAAATTATTTCTTATTTATAATTCTTATTCTTGTTCAATATAATGAATTTATAATATTATAGATGTACCTAATATTTTATTTTTTTATATATATAACATTAGTAATGTGCCCAATTTTTTTCTTTTTTTTTTAATTTTTGTGATTCTTTGTATTTTCTATTTTTAAAAATTTTATAATTTAACTATGGAACCATTTCATTTCTAAGTTGATTTTAAATTTGGTATTCCATATTCATTATTAATAAAACTACTTCTTATATTTCATATTTATTTTTGTTTAGTACATATAATTAATATACAATATTAGAGATATGTCCAATTCTTTTTTATATTTTTTTTGTATTATATATTTTATTTATTTTAATTTTTATTATTTAATTATGGTATTATTTATTTACCTATTTGACCCTAAATGGTTTAATTGCTTACCCACCACGAGGAGGGAAGAAAATGGTATTGTTTTCAAATTATTTTTTTGAAATATTTATTTTTATACTATTAAAATTAATATTGTAGATTTAATTAGTAGAATTTAATGATAAGAAAAAAATAATATCTTAAATATATGATTTAATGAGATAGAAAAGGGAAAGAATTTTATTTAAATTTTACATTCTATTTCCATAATAATAAAAACATTTCTTATTTATCATACTTATTATTGGTTAATATGTGAAATATATGATGTTAAAAATGTTCCCATTTTTTTATTTTCTATATTTTTTGCATTTTATCTAATTTTGAATTTTATGATTTAATTGTAGCAACATGGATTGGTCCATTTGACCCAAAATGGTTTAATTTCTTACCATCATCTTGATAAAAATATTTTTTTCAAGTACATTTCAAAAGTATATGATTCAATGAAGGTAAATGCAAGTTAATACCTTAAATGTTGGATTTAATGAGAGGAAATTGAATGAATTGAATATTTGAAATTTACCTCTTTTTAACTCATTTAATATCAATAACCAACTATCCTATTAGCCCTCATTTTTTATCAATAAATTTAAATGTAGAAGGGTAAATTTTGTCCTTAGAAAATTTGCAGAAATATTCTTGAAGCTATTCGTCCTTTTTAAAATAATATAGATATCGGACTTTTGTTAGATTACTGTTGTTGCTTCCTTTTCTTGGAGAAGAGATTCACCAAAACCAAAATCAACTTTACAAATAACGTTAAGACCAGGCAGTTAAAATTTCCAATTAAGTAGATGTTTTTCGGGATGACAATATTAGAAGAAATGAAGGGTTACATCATCGTGACGGGGCCATTGGGGTTGGGCCAACACAACATGGCTCGAGGTGATGTCTCACGATCACGATTTCGACCGGTAAGAAGGCATGCCGCACAAAGCGAATCTGAAACACATCTTGTAAAATGGCCATGGCCCACCATAACGCCACCATTAAGCGCATTGAAGGTGAGTGACGCAAGTCCGAATCCTCTATAGTTCTCTCCACTCTTAGTATTTGGCCTATCACGGCACACCACGTCAGCTCCATACAGCAGTGAGCAGGGGTACATATTTGGTACAAGCACAATATTTGTATATGGACACGTGGCCAACATGCAAAATTTTTATAATTTGAAAATTTGTCTAAAACTCACCATGAGTTTTCAGCATTTCTCTTAAACTCACCACAACTTTTTGAAACATCTAAAACTCATCATGTCAGCAAGTTTTTATTTTCTAAAACTCACCTTCCGTTGGTGCACCGTTAAATAACATTTTTATGACCAAATCACCCCTAAATGGTGAGTTGGAGGAAAAGGGTCTTTTTCATTTTTCAATTTTCATTTTTTAAACATTTCTAGTGTTTTGTTATAATTTCTAATGTTTTTTTATTATTTCTATTTTTTACATTTTTCTATTTTCTAACATCTATAAAATTTCCTGTATTTTTTGTTATTTATTTGCAATTTCCGTGCTTTTCTATACTTTTTGGTGTTTTTCCCACCACTTTTATTTTCTAATTTTGTTTTCAATTTCTATAGTTTCTATAATTTGAAAATAATTTTTTATTTTGTGTGCAATTTCTATAATTTTTTATATTTGAAAACATTTTTTGAATTTTTTCCTTTTTTTCATGTCTAAATATTAAAATACAGGTATATAATTTATATTTTTCTATGAAGGCTAAAATGGTAATATATTAACAGCCGTTAGTCTCTTTAACGTCAAGTTAGTGACATGGTGAGTTTTAGAGGTTTTGAAAAGATGGGGTGAGTTTAAGAGAAATCTGAAAACTCATGGTGAGTTTTTGACAATTTCCCTATAATTTATACTTCTGCACAACCAATTTGCGTGGTTCTTGACCCGCTCGATATTGGTCCGGGGTCAATGGGTTTGGGTTGGACCAAATATAGAGTTAGACATTTTAGTGATTGGACCAAATCGTGATGGCTGGTCCTAACTCCTACCTACAACCAAGCCCGAATTCAGGTCTGTGGCGATATTCTAACCAGCGGTGCTGTAAATAACCTCGTGCTTCTGTCCTGGTCCAAACGATACCACCGTTACTTGCACGCCCGCCATTTCGAACCAAAGTTTTCATCTCTCCATTGTAACAGATCCAACGTCGAGGACCCTGAACTACTTTTACAATGAATTAGCAAAGGGAAAGCTCGAGTCCTGCTCGACAGAATGCCTCGAATCGAAGAGGCAGCTGTAGTGCTCACAAGTTATCATCTTGGTTCACTAGATGTCTGTGCTCACAAAGTATGCCAGAGATGGCTTTGTCGACAAAGCTCGAGCTCATGCTAGAAAGGAACCTCGTCACATATAATGCAATGCTCTCTGCCTATGTGCAATCGGGAAGGATTAGGGATGCCTCTCGGTTCTTTGATGGGATGCCTGAAAGGAACGTTGTGCCTTGGACTTCTATGCTATGTGGGTTCACAAATGCTGGGAAAATTGAAGAAGAGAAAATATTTATTGGTCAGAAATATGTCACTAAGAATCGGCTATCAAACACTATGCAGTATTGGTAAAATTGTCCGCCACTATTTAATAAGAAAACAGGTATCTGCTATAAACCTCGACAAATGATAACATTAAGGTCATTAAAATCAAGACATCCATATCATCTTGGTTTTGACAAAAACATTTTCATGCAGTTAGCTAAGGGAGGATGCAGGGGTTTGGAATACAAGAGAAAAATATATTTTATATAGAAGATGAATCTCGGATTGATGTTTTCTCCAAAAGATAGACTTAAAAATTATATCAAATTCCAAAACGCACTATTGCAGTGCATTCAACAAAAATGTTAAACCCTGCTTTCAATAAGCATGTGTGCAATTGAGTCCTGGGGTATTGGAGATACCAAAAGTAAACTATGTTGATAACTACTTGAATTCTGTCCACATGTTTTGCGCATTATCCTATTGGATCCTTGTAGTAAATAAACCACAAAAATAAATTCTGAAAATACATGTTTAAAATAAAATACGAAGAAGACTCCAACAAATGTAACTCCATCTTATGTATCTAACATATCCCCATTAACCACTCTGGCTCATACCATAAACACAAGTACAGTTATACTTACCAAGTTATCAGATCCCTGCAAATGAAAGTACATTGAAGAGTCGAAGCCAAACGAATAACAACTGTCACATCTTCACTTTTGTACAACTAGATATCGTATTTAGAGAACAGATCCAAAGAAAAGTATACAAGCCCATCCTCGAAAATAGGTCTATGCAGCTACCGAAAAATATTAACTGAAGTCCAACCCAAGCACCAAAATCAAAATGAATAAAAAAAAGGATCCAATTGGCGATTTGTATGACCTATTTAGGACTCCCGCTAGGGGCAAATCCTAAGGAGAGTAACTTTTGGTGCCCGGTTGTAGAGAAGTTTGAAAAGAGTTTGGCTTCGTGAAAGAAGAATTACATCTCTTTGGGAGGTAGAATTACCCTAATTAGAGCCACCCTTGCTACCAGCCTACTTCTTGTCGGTCTTTAGGATTCCTTCTAAGGAAGCCAAGAAGCTAGAAAAATTAATGAGGGATTCCTTTGGGAACCAGGAGAGTGTAGGAAGGACCATCTGGTCAAATGGGAAGTGGTGTGTAGGAGTAAAGAGGAGGGAGATTTGGGAATAGGGAATAGTTTTGCAAAAGAACACAGCATTATTAGGGAAGAGCGAGACTGTGGCACAAGGTGGTGGGAAGTATTCATGGTCAATATGGGATGCTAGAGTATCTCGGTGAGCAACGTTGGCAACACCATTGGAAGGCAATTCATAGTATTCTTCCTCAATTCCTTAACTTGTCAGGTATGATGTGTGTGGTGGTAATTTGGTTCGTTTTTGGGAAGATCCTTGGGTCAGAGAAGCTCCTTTGAAGGACATTTTTCCATCCTTGTATATGGTTCTCTGATTACAAAAAGAACCTGTTCCAAAACTCTTTTCCCCTTTAGAAACTCCTATGGCACCAATTTGGGATTTTGGGTTCCGTAGAGGGTTAAGGGATGAGGAGATTAAGAGTCTAATTCAACTTTTGAGTATGCTTGATAAAGTTTGTTTGGATCCCTCTGAACTACACAAAAGGATCTGGACTTCTCAGCCCTCCGGTATTTTCTCTTGTGCTTCCTTTTTAAATCTCTTTGCCAGTCTTCTTCACAACAGAATTTTCCCGTTAAGGAAGTTTGGTGTAGGCCTATTCCCCCTAAGGTTTCGGTATTTTGTTGGGAAGTGTTCTACGTGAAAGTAAACACCTTGGATAATCTACAAAAGAGAAAACCTTTTCTTTGTCTCTCTCCTAACTGGTGCATTCTTTGCAGGTCTCATGGTGAGGACTATTGTCATGTACTAATTTCTTGTTCAGTTACTGCAAAATTGTGGGATTGGCTTTTCTCGATTTTCGGGTGCAGGTGGAATAGGCCAGCAACATCAAAGAGGAAGAATGATGTGGAGATGTGCAAGAGTAGCTCTGATATGGACAGTGTGGGAAGAAAGGAACGCAAGGATTTTCCAAGAGAAAAAGATAATTCTACAAGAACTGAAGGAGTGTGTCCTGTATAGGACTATCTTGTGGCTGAAATCTTTGGATCTCTTTCATCAATTTTCCTTTGATGATCTTTGGAGGAGTTGGGTGGCAGTGACAAGCTCCTCATCCCTTAAGAAGAGGATGTGTTTGAATTGGGCACTCCCCCTGAAGGCTTTATGAAACTAAATTTTGATGGTAGTAGCCAAGGCAATTCAGGTCCCTTTGGGATGAGAGGAATTATAAGGAACCAAAGAGGAAATGTGGTTCTATTATACTCAGGCCCCTGCCCTTCAAGGGGTGCAGTTTGCAATATAGCTAGGAGTAAGGCTGCAATCGAATCGAGCTCTAATAGAATAGTTTGGGCTCGATTCGAGTTCGAACCTTGGGGTAAGCTCAATTAGTTATTCGAGCTCGAGTTTGGCCAATAAAAAGTTTGGCTCGAAAGCTTGCAAGCTTGGCTCAATTAACACATATATACATACGTATGTGTATATTATAGAATATAAAATTATATCTTATACTATATTATAAAAATATATTAAATATAAGAATATACTATATATTGTAAAAAATATCATATATATGTATATATACATATATATTTTAGAGCTTTCGAGCTGAACTCAAGCTCATTGAATATATAGTCAAACCGAGCTCGAGCCAAAAAATATAGTTTGAATCGAACTCGAGCTCGAAATATGATTCCCACTTCCAATTGATATATAGATCTTGAGTCCAATTAATAATAATAATAATAATAGTTCCGCCCTGGCTTTACTAGGTAGAGGAAGTGAATGATCATGTCACGTTACAAAATTAAAAAAAAAAAAAAAACTACAAAGATGAAAAGTATGGAAAGATATCAATCCCAAACACAACCATTAATTCTTCACCCAGCGAAACAAATTCAGGGGTAAACATGTGGCACTGTGAAGCCCAACAGTCTTGATTTGGCCCATCATAGTTTTGCCAGCTGTCATAGTGGTCAATGGAACCATCATGTGAGACCAAAGTCTTAATTGATTGATGAATTAATATTATGTGGATAATGTGCAATTTTCTACACACGAGAATCAAGACATCAGTTCAATAAACTGAATTAGAAAGAGTATCTTTACTTGTCAAGGAAACGTTCAACCTAAAAAATTAAGCTGTTAGGTGAGGTCCATAAATAGATTTTTATTCTTTAATATGCTCCCTCATGCAAAAGCCCATTGGACTTGAAGCACTGACAAGCACAGGCCCGCCCATACCTTGTGCTGAAATTTAATTAATTATAATGGGGGCAGTGAGGATCAAACACTAGACCACTTGGTGAAAGTAGAAACAGGCTTCGATACTATGTCAAGGAACCACTCAACCTAAAAGCTTAAGCTGTTAGGTGAAACAGACTCCGATAATGTTGCGCTTCCTTTTTTTTCTTTTTGCTAACCATGTCTTTCTCAGGATAATGTATAAAATTTTTCCGCACAAATACTTAAAAATTTGCTAGTTATAATGCAGTCTAATTTTTATCTACCCCAAAGCACATAAATAGCTTTTGAAGTAACAAAATAGAAGCACAACAAAATAGACCATAACATTTTAGAACTGTAGTTACCTCCGGCTTCCCTTTTGAAAGAATACGGACTAGGGATGATTTTCCCACATTAGGATCTCCAACTAGACACAATGTCAGTGTTTCCAGGTCAACTATTGGCATCACACGCAACGTCTGCAAACCATACCAAATCTGTCCTTCAGAGAGGGGGAGAGGAGGAACTTGAATCTAACAAATAAAATGCACCTGAAAATAAGATTTTCTTAAGAAAATAGGAGTTAGAACTGGAAACAGAATCAGGACATGTTTGTCATTTGTCAGAGCATTGCCTAGGCACTGAGGTACTCTGAGATGCTAGGAGAGTCGCACCCAAACAAATAGCAAACAGGTGCTCAGAACAATAACTTGGGCAGTTGCCTAGATGCCAAAGTCAATTAAGTGACCTTGACATGTATCCTTGTCGAAGAGACAAGTGCTCACAACATAAGAGACATATAAGCATCATTTATAGAAACAGGACTCACAGTGCATGACATCTTTTGTTTTCCCTTCTCAAAAGATCCAAGTTTTATAAGGCCCTTGGCAATGTTTAACAAATCATCCACAGCCTTCCCTTCAAGTTTAAAAACCTCTTCCAGTTTCTTCATACCCTTCAGGCCTCGTTCGCTTTTCGGTAAGTTACTTACCCGGATAAATGCAATTGCCTGGGTAAGTTTTTCCTGGGAAACACTTACCCAGGTAAGTGTATTTACCCATGTTCTTTTATTTCCCAAGTAGAAAAGGAAATGACCATTTTAACCATAAAAACTCATTATTAAAAGGGGCATTTTTGTCCCATTCAAGTGTTGGAACTTTCCCCCCAAGTGGGAAAGTTATTTACCCACCTAGCATGAAAATAAATTTTCCCTAGTTCCCACATTAATCTGAAAAAAGAACATGGGATTCTTGGTCAATGGAAACCAAAATCCCATTGACCAACTTTTCCCCCTCTCAAAATCCAAAAAAAGAACACCCCCTCAGAGTAAATGGAACAAAGTGATTTAGGAAAGAAAATACTTTACATGGATAGAGGGGGTATTCTACATGCAAAAAAATACCAACCTCACTGAGTCTCTCCTCTGCTTCAAGCTTTGATAAGGACTGGCAACATTTAATAGGCAACTTTAGTAAAACTTTTCTTTTTGAATACTACAAGTAATGAATTAACATCATATACACTCTTCTTCTATTATTATTTCTAGAAAAAGATGGAAACTTAAGGCCAAACTGCCAAATTGACATAAGAGCCCTCCTCAATAGTGGGGAAAAAACATTCAATCATATAGCATATATTCAAAAGTTGATGGTTCTTTTGATATTTAATCAATATACAAGAAGTAAGAAGCATAAATGAATAACCCAAGTGGTAAGGCAACTTCTCATAAATATAATTTTGTTTTCCAATACATGTTAATCATTTAGTGTCCTCAAAGGGTTGCCAATCACCCAAAAAGAAGATAGAAAACAATAAATTCAAAGATACCAAAATCCAACACCCAACAACACACCAAAGATAGAAATTTGAAGGCATTAACCATCTCCTTATAAGAAAAGAAAGCTAACTTGAAGCCACCTTCAACCTCAATTCCTCAACCATAAGATTCATTATTCCAAAATCAGTTTTTTGATCGGTAACAATAAAAAAAAATTATAAAGATATAGAACAGAACATACAAATTTATAATATAAAGTAGATGAGCATACACCATCTACCCCAGCATCTCCTACATTAGGTTCCCCTTGGTACCTCCCCCCAAAATAAAGCAGCCCTATTCACCCTTTGTCTGGCTAGAGCATCAACCACACCATCTACCCCAGCATCTCCTCTCTCTAGTCACCACCGCCAGCCAATCTTAAAACTGTGGTGATGTGTGCATACAGCATACATGCACATTTATAGATATACGTACAAAACAAGCCTGTTTTCAATACTAAGAATTTATTTTTAAATTTTAATATTGAACAGTATTTTTGTAGTGATATATACTATTACTTAAATACCTATCTTTCACATACATGCAAATGTAACTAACATATTTTATGCATGCATGTTTGTACAGGTTTAGGCAAGCCCACAAGCTGGTGGCCTGACCTGAGTTGCAGTCCTATTTGAAACTGCAGTCCAAGAAAACTATCATCCTCTTTATTTGTTTATCACTTTATAAATTGCACAGCTTTTCACCTCAAAAAATGCTGTAGCTGTATTCTTTTCATAGGCACCAATATACTATAAATATCAATAAATTCTCTCCTCTTGCTAAAGTCCTCTGTAGCCAGGTCTAAACTAGGGAACCAAACCCTCAGAATTGCACATTATTTACCAAAGAGACCTAATGAAGTGAAACTGCAATTTCAATGAAAAAGGACAGGGATTTATTAGGTAGACCACTTCTTAAGTTGTAAATGCCTACAACACATTCGCACTTTATCATCCCTCTTCATGAAATTATATTACGAATTCTCAAAATGTTATTAAGACTTGCTGTCCACATGAAAAAAAAAAGGTAATAGAATGATTTAAGAGAACTAGATCTGCTTTCGTGGTACTCTTCAATCAGATATATGATAACCAAGGATTTTTCCAAACTCAATCTCAGCAATTTCTCCACCTAACTTGGAATCTCTTTGAAGCACATTTTCTTCTCTTCCAAACTAGTGTGTTTTTTTTTTATGAATGAGTGGTATTTTATTGAGTAGAGATAGAAAAAGTACAAGCATGAAGCCCCCTAAGAGGAGGCACGAGGTGTTACCTCACTAGTGTTAACAATAGGGACACTATCATAAAAGTGTCTATTCTTAAGGAAAGGACAGTCTTTATTCTAGAAACGTGTAGAAGACAAATCTTTTGATATGGATAAAGCCCTGCCTCTCATAGTACATGATGCATGGGAAAGATAGGAAGTTGTTCAATCTCCACATTGTTCATTATAGTGGAAAAAGAAGCTATTGATTTTTCTTCTATTTTTCAACTTGTCCTTTCTTCTATCTTCTTCTAACATCTTCAACTTGATATTCCAACAGTATTTCAGATCCTTCTGTTCAACAATGATCCTAACCTTTGCAAGAAATGATTTTATGAGGTACATCGGACCAGAAAAAGTAAGACTTTAATAACAAATTTTCTAGCATGTTTAATTTCATGGTTCAATTTCCTCTTGGTTAATTGCTTAGTGCAAGGAAGCTAGCAACCATTTCTTTTGCTCCAACTTAATGATTTTTGGATCCTTTGTCCAGGTTCCAGTAGCTTGAAATTGATTTGCCAATAGCGGAAAGGCCATCCTTCTGTTAAAGCATTATCATATCTCTGCAAATTGTTCTTGTTAATTACTTATGAGGCAGCAGTCAAATAAAAAGTAGAATTTCAACAGAAAACTCTCTAGCAACTCCAGCTTCAATTAATGCTTGCATGTTTGCATTCATTCAGCATTAGTCATCTGTTTTGGGGTTAGAAGACAAGATTAGAACAAGTCTTGAGATTTCTTATGAGTTTAAGTTTGGGTAACATTGTTGTAAAGTGGATTCTAAAAATGCTGCCCCAACTACACCTCCGCTTCCATTTTGGGAAACTGAAATAAACCATGATAGACAATGCAAATCCATCCACAAATCAACTATTATGAGACCTACTAATCTTGTTTAATACCTACATCATTCAAACAAGACACCCTACAAATCTAAAGGACAGAATAATACAAAAAGCAGACTGCATGGATGCATGACCAACGCATTGGCAAACTTTTAAGATACCAAACAGAGGCAACAAAATTAGTTCTTCATGGCAAGAGATTGGGATAAAATTCCATACAGTTAAAAAGCATCTTCTCCAAGCTAAGCACTGCATCTAAAATAAGTCACTGATCTACAATTAAGATGTCAAAAAGACAACATAATGTGATGAAATAGCATCCAGCTTTAGGCTAACAGAATTCCAACCTTAGCACAAGAGAGGCATGTTCCTTTCCAACAGATTGTATCTTCTTCCTCAGAGCATCTACCCTACCCAAAACCTGTCAAACCATAAGCAATCACAACATTATTGCATGGTAGTGGAATCTACTAACTAAACTGCCTACAAATGTAGTAAATGGTTATGATTCAATAAGGGACAACTTACACAAGGGGCAGAACCAATGAATTTGCATCATATGCAACTTAATGACAAGATGGAGGGACAAAGATGTAAACAGATTACAGTCTGAGGTGCACCTCTCATATGGGGACACCTCATTCAATGAAAATCCACTGTAAAAATATAAGTGGGAAACAGGCACACTATATCTCCTCCATGAAACTGAAACCAAGACACTTTCACTTGCAAGAGACAAAATTAATCAAGGTATCAAATATGTGATAAGTGTCCTTGAGATGTAAAAATGTGGTATGTGCATGTATATATAAATTTATATACTTAACATATATACATTATTTTCACTGCAGTTCAGAATTTTTTCTGAGTGACTAGGCTCCACAGTTAGTGCAGTATGAGCTATGTGAAAAAAAAAAAAATGTGATATGTGCATGTATGTGCTTGAATAGTTAGAAAGTTGGGGAAACAAAACAAACTAGCTACTTCATTTCTGAATACTAAAGTAACTAAACATCCTCAAAGAATTTAAATGTTATGCAATAAAAAAGAGCATCTTTGACAAGTCAGCGCACATTGAATCCTGTTTAGAAATTGAAGCTGCATTTCTGGGTAGCACCTTGCTTAGTTGCAAAACATAGCACATTACCCACAGAAACTATAAAGCTCGGTACAGGAAAAAACTTTTTTTAGGCAGAAACAGAATCCATGCAATTATGAAATTAAAAAAAAAAAAAAAACAAAACGTTAACAACAATCATGATTGGAGGAAATACCTGTGCATGGCTTCTTGTTTAGTTTGGATAATGGGAACATAGCTTCCATTTGCAATTTCACATGCAATGGTCTGCATTTCCCTTCTAAGGAGCAGTCTGATAGATATTTCTATTCCAGCCATCAAAAATGAACCAGCATTGTCCATGAAAATTATCAGAACAAAGAAGTTAGTAAGCATGAGAGAAAATCCACCAGGTTAAGATTACTTGTCAGTGTCGTTAACAAAACCAGATAATACCAAAACTGAAAAAAGTTAAGAGGGGAGAAAGAGATAGATACTTACGAGTGCAGGACCAAAAAATGAATAGGATCCCATCAAAAAAAAACAAAAATATATTTAAGACGAAAAGAAGAGCTACATCTGAGTGGTCCATCAAACGAATGGAGGGGCTTGAAGGAAGAAATGGACCAATTTGGCAAGGGGAAAATATATTACGTGAGTTGGTTTGGACAGCTGTCTCTCGGAAGATTTGCTCTGTTGGGGTTGTGGGTTTGATTTTTGTGGTGTCATCTTTCTTTTCCAACGTAATTAGTACTTTAGCTTTGCCTCTTGTTCTCATTGCTGCTGTGATAGTTTTCCATGACAAGATGGATGGGGTGAAGGTGGTGGCCATGTTGTTGGCAATCTAGGGCTTTTCTTCTTATTTAGTTATTTGTATCAGCATTGTATTGATGATTCTAAGCTGAAGGCAAAACAAACTAACATCAATGAGATAACTGACGAGTCTATGGAGAGAGAGAGAGAGAGAGAGAGAT
This sequence comes from Nelumbo nucifera, assembly GCF_055504915.1. Classification (NCBI taxonomy): domain Eukaryota; kingdom Viridiplantae; phylum Streptophyta; class Magnoliopsida; order Proteales; family Nelumbonaceae; genus Nelumbo; species Nelumbo nucifera. The sequence goes on from NC_142654.1 coordinate 31,566,656, forward strand.
GCTTCAGTGTTTATTTTTTTTCTTTTTTTATTACAGTGAGAAATTAGAAGAAAATGCACAAAGCAGGGCCTCCCAAGGAGAAACTGTTTGGTGATTCTATTTAAAAAGATCATGTTTATCTATTTAAATACATATAGCTAACACTCTTTGTAGCGACTTACCTGAGGAGAAATGAAAAAATAAAGATTGTGTTAGGACATGGGTAGTTTTCCCTTAAGGCTCAATTTAGATACAAATACAAATATGTACAGTATAAATACATACAAAATAATACAAAATACAAGGTTTTGCACTCTACATAGAAAATACAGAGAACCAAGAATTGGGACGGCCTAAAGATGGAATTAGTTGAGGCATAAAGGTACAAGAGCCCAACTATAAGTATGCCAAGGAACAGATAGACTACAACAATAGTAACAATAGAAGGCTGTGCAGAGTTGGTAGAAGTTGTGGAAGGATAATGGGAGGAGGATTAGAAATGATGCAGTTTGGACAAGTGTGGCCATCCATTTACTATTTCCACCTTGGTCATAGTAGAACCTTCCTAGAAGAATGATGGCAGATTGGCCAATCAGAAGAAAGGCAGTGTTTAGTGCCACTAAGAGCCACCAATGCCAATTCTTCGGTTTGAGGGATGGTTGATTGATAGCAATTCCATCTTTAGGCAGTCCCAATTCTTGGTTCTCTGTAGTAGAAACAGTATAGAATGAAAAGAAATTAGTTTATTCCCCCATGTCTCCATTTGTTTCATTATAAAATAGCTAAAAGAACTTCATTGTGAAGTATTCAGCTTTATTTCTACACCTTTTACAGTGCAAACCAAGTTTTCACCCATATGACACTGAAACAAGTGCAGCCAAATATTTCTATAAAAGAAGATTTTAGCAATATAAACTACACAATTCCAAAATGGTTCTCAGAGGGGAGAAAGAACACAACAGTTTGAAGCATGGTTGTATGTCATTCAACCTTTCAACCACATATCCTCTTTAAGTTACAATAGGAGAATTTTAAAAAATACAAATTAATAAAATTGAAACAAAGCAGTAACTCAATTCCTTAGGGTATGCACCAAATAAAATTGTAGCACAAGGAAGAATATTTTTTTATCATCAAGAAGAACATGTATAGATTTGTGTATTTGTGATTAAGCATGGGTGATTCATATGAACCACTTACTTTGAGCCACAATATGTGTATTTTGCGCAAGAAATCCTGTAGTACAAGGGAAGTTGAATACAAAAAGAACATCGAATGGAATATTTAAGTATATATTAGAAAATGCTGAATGCCCATGTTGCCCCGACATCTTTTGAATTTCAGATAGCAATCTTCGGCTTTCTTCTTCCCACTGCACTTGTGTAACGAGGATAACGACCAGAGGAAACTGTTTGGGCTGATCAACAACTATTGTATATGACATCCTAATGCATGAGTGTATTAGCTCATTATGTTTTTCGCCTAAAGAATCCTGTAAAGACATGAAAAGTTTGTAAGATCTCTATTTTTTCGTATATATTTTTATGACTAATGATTGGGCCATGCATACTTGTGAGAGAATGGCCTTTGTTTCAGAAACAGGTCTACCAAGCAAGAATAAATCTTGTTTATCAAATACTATGAAGAGCCTTGATGCAGCTCTATCCTCAAATTTAATTGACAATTTGTACCTAGAGAAGCATGTTATAGGTCATCCACACTGATAATAATATGAATGGATGTGTAAAGCAAAGACATTACCTAGGTGTAGTAGATGAGACTTTTATGTTACAACTGGTACAAGCAAAAGTGTTTTCAAATGCTACAACTTTCTTTTTTGGAAATTGGACATGCCTCATACCATAATCCTTGGTCAATATCAAGATATGTAACACAGCCAATGATACGGTGGGCGTTGTAACACAGCCACATCCCATACGTACAAGTATGGGAGTTGTTCCTAATGTGTGGCAGGAACATGCTGTGAAGTTGGTGTGAGGAGCAGATCCGGACTCATACACCAATACATCAATACTTTTTTTGATAAATGAAGAATTTATTAGAAGAAGAAATCAAGAGCAACTATTATAGAAGACACTTGGAGAGGCACAAGCTGCGACCTCTCCAACCCATCAAACACTAAAAAGGATTACAGCTGAGCCCAATACAAATGTTCCCCCGTTGCCCCTTGCTTGGCTAAGCAGTCAGCCATAGAATTCGCAGATCTCCCTACCCATTGTATTCTAACATACAAGTTTCTCGTCAAGCATTTGAATCTTCTAAGTTCATTTCTGAAGCACCAAACTGCAGTCTCTGGATTCTGTAACCACCCCACAACCACCTTAGAATCACCTTCTATAAGTAGTTGCTCCACTCCTATCTGTACAGCAAGCTGTACCCCTTGTACTGCAGCTAATAGTTCTGCCCTCGTGGAGTCCCCCTCACCTAATGGGCCTAAAAATAGAAGAGCCACAGAGCCACTTTCATTCCTTATAACCAAGTATAACAGTATAGGAAATTAGCAAATGGCTGTAATCCTCACCATGGGATATGCATGGGATCTTAAACTTTAAAACTATAGAGTTTGAAGTCAAAAAGTTACAAGAATACCTTTTATATATGCAAGGTATCATGACCCAGCGGGGCAGGTCAGCCAAAACCAGAACCCGACCCGGGTTGAAGAATCAAAACCTTAAGCCAACCTTAAAGCCAAATAGTTTGACCCTAACCCAACCCTATAGGGTCGGGTCAAGCTGGGTTTACCACTTAACCCGACCCATTGACATCCCTAGTGTTGAACCTTTGTGAAGACTCATCGTAACTGTAAAATCTGAAGTCTCTCCCATTGATGTTCTAACTATAGTTGTCAAGGTGTTGCCTAGGCACCCGCCTACACATCACCTAAGCGACTTGGTGCCCTTCGCTAGGCGCCTCGCCCAAACAACTTAATTTATAGCAACTAGGCAACAAAAACGACAAGGTGGGTGCCTTATAGGCTTATACAATATCATTTATATTGTTGCGTCTTATTAATATGTGTCAATACATTTTATTAGAGAAGTTATTCCCCCCACACACACACACACACTCATTCTTCAATCAAATAAAATAGAAATTTCATCTCTATTTTTTTCTATTTTACCTTCCATCTTGAATATTTATCATATAAAGTTAATAGCTTTCTTTAGCTACTAATTCATATGAAATTGCTCTATTAAATACATATTATAGTAGTATTATTTTTGAAAATAATGAAATTAATATATGTAAAAGATTTTTTTAGATATGATGATTTGCCACGTTTTTAGAAGAAATTTAATACCAAGGAACTAACCAATTATTTTTTTATAATATAAAATTCTTATTGCCTAGGCATCACAGTCATTAGTCATCACATAAGCAACTAGGCACCCCAATGTCGCCCAAAATCACCTAATCGCCTTGAATACTATGGTTATAAAATTGGTTGTTGCCCCCTCATACAAATGCTTAATTAGGACTATATACCTATTTTGAACCCCTTTCTTTTCCAAGACCCACCATATGATCTCTCTAAGAACTCTATCATAAGCCATTTTCTAGATCGATGAACACCATATGAAGATCTTTCTTCTTCTCTATGAACTTTTCTATCAATCGTGTCAAAAGAAATACTAATAACAACTCAGCTTAAATTCAAAGAACACTCATTTTACCTAATCTACAATCTACATGTAAAATGCTTGAGATCTAGAAAAATATTATAGGACTAGAAAGAATTAACATGCAGAGACACCATAGAGGATTTACATCAGCATTTATAAGTTTCAAAAGCATAAATTACAAGAAGCATTGCAAAATAAAGGTAAACCTGAATATATGCAAGTAGAAACCCAACCAAAGAAAACTTTGCAAGAAAAGAACAAGAGTGAAAACTTCATTAGAGATGGCATGGTAAAATAATAAACAACTAGCATTTGAAACAAATATCATGGAACCCACCATAATTCTACAACTTGAATGATATATCTTAAAATTTTACAAGCCATTTCCTTATACCTGTTGGGTAGATTCAAGAGTGATGCAATCTTTTCATTGTAGAGACAATGTCTGTCATTCTTTTGTTGACCTGTGCAGATTCATCTACAAAACATTGCTGATCGTTTCAAGCACAGAAAACAAATTTGACTTCTTAAATATGTGCAGCCCAATATCTTTCTTCACTGGCCTCTTACCTCATCCTACCACTTAAGCTCTCAGTCGAGGCCAACAACACCTCTTCAGTTCTCTAAACATTGTTGTCACCACTTTCAGTCACAGGAAGTGGCTCTACCATGATAGCATTCCTTTTGTAGTTCCATACAAGCATTGATATGTAATCCTGTGGTGAAATAAGACCTTGATCTCTAAGGCAACCCCTTAGCTCCTCCAGAGTCTTTGGTTCCTCGAGCCTTATACATTCAAGCAAAACTTTCTCATGCTCAGGCCTCCAACCACTTGGAAAAAGGGTGTAATCGGTCTCAAGCACAAGAGACATACGGGTGTATTGAAGGCCATCAATGGAGTCTACGAGACCCATCCTTAGTAGATTATAGTATTCTGGGGACTGACCTTTTTTCTCCTTCAATGGGTGGCTGAGATTTTGTGATGCAATCTTGTACACCTTTGCTCGTGAACGCAATTTATATTTTGCAGCATATAGTTTTGCCAATGACCCCCTTATGATGTAAGAGCAGAAGTTCACAACCTTCTTACAATTGTCTGCATATCTATACCATTCCACCATTGTTGAAAGGAACTTGTTCATTTGTGCATTTGTGTGAGCTTGTGTGGCATGAAACATTCTGAAACAAGGTTGTGGGTCAGGATCCCTATCCCCCTTCAAAAACCCTAACTTTCTAAATTGCTTAATGCATTGCTTCAAGCCTGCTGTTACTGAGAGAAGGGTCCCCACACCCTTCTCACTGATAATCTTTCCACCAGTGGCAGTGTATCGAAGTGTTGGATACACAACACGCCTGCACAAAACATGGTCAAGAAACATAACACCCTTAGTTATGTGTTCAATAGGTAGGCTCTCATTGTCAAGCTTCAGGAGATACTTCTGGTCACAAAACTCAATCAATTGCTTCCTCAAAGTGCTGCATCTGCCCTTGGGCCTCGCACCCCAATCAAAATGTGTCCCCCATAACGGATGTAATCCACCTTCCTAATCTTATCAAGCCCACTTGTAGGGACAAACTCAGGCCATGATGTATTATTACCTTGTTCCACTTCCCCATCTTGACTATTCCATATCACATCATTCTTTGATGGACGATAGAACTCCTTGATTTTACCCTCCACCCAATGGTCTAATTCATCCAAACATATATTTGCCAGAAGGGGACTAAGAATTCCACAGTGTCCCCAAGAGGGCAACTTCCCTGCCTCCTCTGGAGCAAAACCAAAGAAAGTCTCTAACCAGTAAGGATCAGGCTTTGGCTCATCTTCTGCTAACACCCTCTTCTTCTGATACTTTCTCTTCTTCTTCTTCTTTTTCTCACCTTCATCAACTCGACTTGTTATCACTGGTGTAACAAGCGCCGACTTAATTAAATCAATCACCTTCTTGTCTCTAACATCTCTCACAAGAGCACTAATCACCATCCCCACTTCTAAACCATCTAATATTGTGCTCAAGTCTCCTTTGATGTACCAGAGATAACCTGCAAAACTCCGCCTGATAATACGTAAAACAGTGGGGGCATTCCTGCCTGGCCTGAATGCAAATGACTTCTGTGAGAATCGAGCCTCATAAATGGGCTCCAATATCATCAACAGAACTTCTTGCACAATTTTATCTTGGAAAGAGGTTGGCTGAGTGGTAGTTAGAATGGCCCTGATTTTCCGCTTTGATAGAGATTCAAGATCAGTTTTATCCTTTGGAGATCGAATGAAGAAATCCAACCTGGCTCCCCATTTAAACCTGGCATCTAGAACGGCATTCCTAAGTGCTAACAAATCTTCCAATCCGATTTCTGTATCGCACTTCGTGGCATGTAGGAACCCGTTTCATCAGCACAGACTTTCTGGTAAGCCAAAACCCACAATTCAAAACGCCGAAGGTAGAACGTGAGATTGGTTACAGTCTTACCAGGTTCCCGGAAACTCTCTATCCACATCTCCGAGCAGACTGCAACCCCGTCCTCCTTCATTAAGGTGTACGGATCATCTGGGTCAGGCATTCGCCGCTGCATGGCCACAACCGATAGAAATCTAAAACACGCAACGCCATTAGTAGTAAGGGGATTCCTGCGTCTCGACAAGGAGGTTCTGCTGGTTATGAAACCAGTGGATTTAATGAGGAACCTTCGACCGAACATAGCCAGGGCTTGGTGTATGGAGTGTGGAAGGGTTTACGAGTTCATGCCATTATTAGGTAAGACTGGAGTGAACCGTTCAAGTAAAAACGATACACTAAAGAGATTGTTTCAATAAAACGAAGCAGAAAACTGAGATTACTGGAATTGAGTTCTTGCTTTGTTTGAAGCAAACTCATTACCATCCGAATGGAGACTCTGCAATCAAAGCCATAAACTTTTTCGCCTAAAAAGGTCAGACTCCAACTTGGTAGAATCCTTCGAACTCCGACCGTATTGCTTGCAAGCTACTGTAACCTCTTTTACTTTCTTTTATTCCTTCTGTAACCTCTCTGTTTCGACTCTTCAGCCAACTTCCAGCGCTATACTGTTAGAGAACTTTCCAGTGGCAAAGCAAGAGAGAAGGGTGACATGTTCCCGTCGATTGGGATCTGCTTCTCACAGAATGCACCTCACAGCCCCATCCAACAGTATGTTGGGAATTCCCGTGAGGTGCGATTTTTGAGGAGCTCGTTCCCGTCTCGCCCTTGATGTTCTTTCTATTTCTAGGGTAAATTAGGGATAAACGGGTCGGATGAAATTAGACCTGTTCATGGGCCGGGTTGGACCGGGTTCGGGCTGGGCTTTTACTTGTCACTAATGAAAATATATTAGGCCCGAGCCCGAGCCCGGCCCGGCCTGACCAACGGGCCTATAATTTAGGCCCGAGCCCGACTATGGTAAAAAGCCCGAAACCCGAGCCCGAGCCCGAAGCCCGACCTAATTGAAAAAAAAAACAATTTTCCCTATTCAAATTAGAATTAAAAATTCAGATAGTATTTTTCTTTTATTTAAATGAACAATGGGCCTACAAGATGGTATTTTTCCCTTTCTTTTATATTTTAAAACACAATTTTACTTTCTTAAATCAAAAAATTTATTCAAATGGACATAATCACATAACTAATTTTAAGTTTAATATTAGGTCGGGTCGGGCTATTTTGACAAAACCCGAGCCCGGCTCGAATTTATTGCGGGTTGGGCTTTTTGGCCCGAATTTAAGCTCGCGGGCCTATAAGCATGTTCAAGCCCTTCCGGGGGTCGGGCCGGTCCATCGGGTCACCTGGCCCATACATACATACATATATATATATGTGTGTGTGTGTGTCATTTATTCATTTATCAATATATTATTTATATTGTATTTTTGTGAAATTTTTATATCATTTTTTTACAAAAAACATGTATATACATGATGAAAATAATTGAAAAGATGTATTTTTTTCTTTATTTAAATTGTTATATTTTAGTTTTTTTAATAATTTATTATTATTTTTTGAAATTAAATCAAATCGGATCAGATACAAATATCCGATTTTCTTATCGGATTTAAATTCAAATCCATATTTATGAGATCTGATTGAATCAAGTCTACACTTAATATTATCGTATTAGATTAAACTTGATCCGATCCGTTTGCATCGCTAGAGGAGGGGGTGAGTGAAATTGGGTAAGTCATTGGGATGGAGGCAACGATGGAAAAGAGAGGGCAAGAAGCAAGTAGACATGAATGGGCCAAGCATAGAGATTATAGAGGAAAAGGTGTGGGGGGGTGGGGGACCATGGACCATGGCTCCCCTGGTCCCTTGGTCCCCTAAACTCCGCCCCTGACCTTAGCATCAAAAACAATTTTGATTCTTTATCAAAAGAAGCAAATATTTAAAATAAATGTTTTCAAACATAAAACACAAAGAAGGTTGAAATCGTTTACGGACCGTTAGATATTAATATTGTACTGTATGCCCCAGTATCCGGATGACAAACTGCTCACAAGTCACAACTAATCTCATCTCCAAAAGGACAGTTGGGCAACAACCCACCATCAATTTTGCCAATTTGGTTGTATATGGTAAACAACCAACCCACAATTGAAAATGTCTACAGGTAAGACTTTGATCACAATGGGACGCAATCAATCTCAATCTAGACTCCCACTCGGCCTCATCTGTTGAAACAAACTTTCAAATGAGGTTTCTTACAGAACAAAGGCTATGCTGGTTTGTTATGCTTGATATGAAGTTAGGTCATCTACTCTCTCCCACACAAGGCCCAAGGCCCAAACCTCTCTCGTATATATCACGATCCTGCCCAATTCTGCCTCTATCCTCCTGGTCATGGCTAAGCCTCTCCTCTTTTACACTCTCTCTTGCCTTTGCTTTCTGCTCACATGTTCTGCTACTCTGTACACTGTGGGGGATAGCGCTGGTTGGGACATAAGCTCCAGTCTTGATTCATGGACCATTGACAAGACTTTCAAGGTGGGAGATGTTCTTTGTAAGTGAAATTTCTCCTCTCTTTTATCTTCCTCTCTTACTCTACTGATTTCTTTTGATTCTATATTTATTAGTTTAGATAAATATACACCCTGGTTTCAAATGACAAATAGAATTGCAGCCATTTGATATTAAACACCTGGGCCCCACTTGGGCCCAGATGGGCCCATTATCAACATCAGGTTGTTGCTTCTTGACCCCATCCACTACCCAGAACCTACCTACCAGTTTATTGTTTGGTTATTTTGGTTAAGGTCGTTTCCCAAGTCCTAACTAGGTGATCCACCTGGGTTTTCACTTTTCAGTTATGCAAATTAGGGTGAACCAATCTCAATTCTCAACCCAGTTTGGTTTCAGCATTGGTTGGGACTTTTCTATACCTATATGACTATATATACTGCATCTGAACTAGTCCAGTCCATTGATGAAAATGGCCTGGAACATGTCCGTAGAGGTACAATTTGGGTTGGCCCGAATTAGCATTTTACACATCTTCAGCCGGGCCCATTTAAATTTTGACAAAAGCTCAATCTGAGACCGCCCAAGTTGGATACGTCTATTTATGACTTCCACCTTGTATGTAGGGAGAAGAAATCCAAGAAATGTATTAACTAGCATTCTGATGTTAATAAAAGACAAAACTTACTTCTTGAAATTCTAAGAGTCCTATTTTTATCTCCATTTTTGCTTACTTAAAAATTGGAAAAGGAGGGGTTTGAGGAGGTTGAGCCACAACCCTCCCATTTAGAGCCCACTGACTTGTAGCTAAATGGTTCTGACCCAACCCAACCCAACTACACTTACCCCGGATACTCTTCGATTATGAGAGAGAAGAGAGACAATCAGGGTAAAGGAAGGAATAGCAGTTCTGTCTGTGAGTGCCTGCAATCCAACCAATGGATACCTATTACCCAACCTAATTAACCCATTAAATGGACAAAATAGCTGATCTAACCCATTTCGAACCTGCTATATGTAAAGGGTGTATTGGGTGACCTAAACGGATTGGATCGGCCACCCATCCACACTTTATTATAAATTTATGCACTTCTTCTTTTATTTTCTTGGTAGAATTTATGCCCTTCAGATGCTAGCTAATAAAAATTCATTCTTTTGGCGATGAATGCTAGATTTTTTTTAATAATAGACAGGCAAACAAAACAAACTAAACCGAAAAAAAAAAAAGAAGCTTTTCATGATCCTCTGATATACAATTTGGTCAGAATCACCAACTGTGAAAAGGCAAAAAGAAGGCTCTTCTGAAATGAGAGGGATGTAGCAAGTAACAATATCTCACTTCCCCGGAAGGCCGGAACTGAAAGAATCTAGGAAACCCACAACCTTGTTGGCTCCAACCCAAACCCAAATCGTCATGATCTCAACATAAACCCCTAAAGTGGGGCCAAAGAAGGCCCATGAAAGGCGTAAAAATCCATGGGCCAAAATTGCAAGCCAAACACATTCTAATTAGTCTTTCGTTTTGCCTCAGTGTTCCAATACTCGTCCTACCACAACGTGGTGGAACTGACCAAGGACAACTTCGATGGATGTAACGTGGGCAATCCTCTACAAATAAGCAGCAACGGGAATACTTCTATTCCTTTGACGAGCCCCGGCCAGAGATACTTCGCATGCGGAAACAAGTTGCATTGCCTAGGAGGGATGAAGCTTCAGGTCAATGTCGTAGGGGATCAGGCCGTGAGTTCTCCGGCCGGCGCACCTCAAGCCTCAGCAGGGTCTGAACCAGAAACCCCCTCTTCTCTTCCACCTCCTTCTTCCAAAACCAACAGCATCCCTATTCCTACTTCAACTGGGTTCGTTCATGGGGGAAAGCACTCCCTTATAATAGCTTGTCTCAGTTTCTTGGGAACACTTTCTGTAAGTATTTAATACATTGGTTTAATGAATCAGTGAGATGAGGGGGGTCTGAATGTGTATATAGGTTTCAGCTCTTCCTAATAATGGATGAATCTCTAAATATCTGATTAATTAATTAATCGATCGGTTGGTTGGTAAGCTATGGTCCATCAGAAGGGACAGATGAATTGTCTACGTGGGGTATTCGTGTCGCATTAACCAAAACAATTACTCAACAGGATTCAATAATCCACAATGGTGATAAGATATATGTAATATTGCCACTGCTGTACTTGAATCAAATTGGGGTCTCAAACAAAGAGGCCCCAGCAAGAGGAATTTCAAGGCCTGAACTTAAACCATGCATCATCAATCTGTCTGAAGTCTGATAAACTACTATAAGCCTCTATATCTAGAGGGTTCCTATTACAAAGGAGTTGAACTGAAATGCATATGGTAGGTTGTACTTATTATCTTCTAGATATATGTATAACTGAAATAATTGGTTTGCTGCTTGGGCAACAAATATTAAGGTTATGTTTGGTTTGAAGGAAAAGGTAGGGAAAAGGCAAGGAAACCTATACAAGATTTGTAAAGGTTTCGTTACCTTTCTCTTTCTTTCCCTACTTTTTCCTTCAAACCAAATGCAGCCTAAAGGTTCAAACGCAATGAAAAATGATATGCCAAAATCAGATCATGTCAAAGCTGTGATGCATTGATGATTCTTAACCCTTTTGAATCAACTCCTATGCTTTCTATCCCTCTAAACTTCATGGCTCTCTGACTAGACGAGAATCCAATGCCCAAATCATCTTTAGCTATAGTGAAATATATCTTGGCAAATGTTTATATATGTATCACTATGTCATGGACATATATAAATATAATGAGGTTTTGTGGGTCTAAGGCCATGTGCCTTTCACTTTACTGGTCACGTTCCTTTGTCTTTAATTTACCCCACCACCATAAACTATTCCTCTCCTTTAGACCATCCTCACAAGCACTGAAGCACTCAGAAGAAACCAAAAGAGGCTCTGTCCTTTCCAAAAGCAATTACTCCCCTTCCTTCCACATGATTCCAATTTACCAGCTAGCACCTTACTTTTTCTTTCTCATCTTTTCCATCCATCCGTATCAACTTTCTACCAGACCTTAGACTCCTCTATCTACCCTCCCCCCCAATACCTCTTCAAACTACCACTGCATTACTTAACACGTACCATTTGTTCAGTTGAGGGTGAAGATATATTCGCCCAGGCCTCAGGGATTCAGCTCTGGTCATTCCCAGAAGGAAATAATCAAATAGGATATGTATGCTAGGGAGAAAACAAAAACAACTCCTTAATTAAAATTGAAGTATACTTAATTTTTGGTCCAAGAATGTGCAGAGAGAGGAGAGAGAGAGGGGGGGGGTTACTAAGTGTTTAAAACACAAACAAGAATCACATATATTTTTATTCATCTAAAGTCAAAATGGTACAGAAGAGTAGTAATGTCCAATCAATCTCCAATCATCCTCATCACCCCTCACAAAAATCACCAGAAGAAAGAAAATAGAAAAAGAATACACAAATAATTACCTTAATCTACACCACCAAGTAAACAAAAGTAAAATTCCATATAGCTATCAGTGACAACCGTTCTAGGCAAGGAATGCAACTCCTCCGAGCAAAGTTGCGAGTAAGGCCAAGCCACTTCCATGTATAAATGCCCCCGAGGTGGGTGACCCTGGCTCCGACGCTGGTGCCGAACCTGCGGATGGCGGCACGGCAACGGATGTAGGTGGTGTACCAGCAGATGGCGAGGCTGCGGGAGTGCTTGACGAACTGGGCGACGATGCGGGTGCTGTTGGTGGTGCAGGGGGGCTCGCAATGGGACCACTTACTGTCGGGGCAGATGAGGGCGGTGGCGATGAAACGGGAGGAGTGGCGGTAGGGGGCGGAGACGCAGCGGTTGGTGGTGGAGATGATGCAGTGGGAGGTGGGGTTGAGGCAGTAGGTGGAATCGCCGTGCTTGTGGGTGGAGCCGCGGAAGCCTGTGGCGAGGCCGAAGGTGATTGAGCAATGCAGGTGGCCAGGAGAGCTAGCGACATGGCAAGAGCGAGCATGGGACGCGGCAGAGCCATGATCTCTGCGTGTAAATGAGTGATGAGCCTAGAGAGAATGTGAGGGTGAGGGTGAGACAAGAGAGGGAACTTTGTGAGGGAGAAATGTGAGTGAAGCGAAGATAATATATAGAGTGAAAAGAGGAATACAACTCTTTGCTGGGGGACCTCCGCCTCTCTAACTAGTAAGAATTAAGATGAATGAACAAGAACCAGCCAAGTAAGTGCAAATGAAGTGGGCCGAGGTTTTGATGGGCTTGGGCCAAAGTTATGTGAAGGAAAAGTCTGTTGGAATTTGGAACTCCTTTCTTCGATTATTTTAATTCTGATAATCATGCTGAGTGTGAGTAGACCCTACGCGTCATAATCACACGCGTTTCCCACTAGATTATTTTTTTCATTAGTCATAATTTTCCACATAACAAACACCTACTAGAACAACCGCAAATTTGATATAAATTAGAAGGGGAGGCCCACCGAAACCGATTGAATTTGAACAGTCAGGATCAATTGAAGGAAGGTGCTTAGGGTGGCCATTTAACTTGCGCATTGTGCGTACGTAATCAATGAATACTCCCCCAGTCCCCTCACCGAACCCCGTGACCAGCCAGCCGGTGGCTTGCTTTGCTTGAGTCACGGGGATATCACTTATCAGGTAGCGAAGAATAAAGTCTTACAGGAATATTGTTCCATAAGTGCGCACTTTAGTATGTAAGTTCATGGCAAGGCCATAAAAGTCAGTCTCACAAATTGTAATTACCATCTATGGTCATAGTCGATACGCGTATCTACCTTGGCTTTTTTGGAAGCTTCGTGAAAACAGATGGGGGGATTCGGGAACCAGAGTGGTGAGTACTGACTACTCAGTGGTGGTGTGGTGTGATTTGCGAGTGACCGGAAACTGGAAAGGTTAAAATCTAACATACGTAAGGATGTTTTTGTCATTTTATAACATCTCTTTAGACTTTGGGCCTTGACTTTTCCGTCGCTTTGCTAAAGTTGCTTGCCACAGCCCTGTGTACGGGCAACAGACCCTAGTTTCACTTTGTGGGAAAATATACTATTTTAAATCCCGACATCTCGATAATGATTTATCCTTTTCCATCTGGTAATTACAAAATAAATCCACTCTTAATTGTTATTGTAGCTTTTGAGATGTGCAACAAAGGAGACAACCAGAAGAACCAAGACTCCGGTGACTTGTAAACACAAAAGAACATTAGAAACCCCGGAGTTGTTTCTCGGAATGGATACTCCAAACCGAGAAATTGTGAAATTGTTAATAGTAGAGGTGCAAATCGAGTGAGCAGATCCTAAGAATTAGGGCATGGGGCCCGAGCTTCAGGTCAGGCCTGATTTATCTAATAATCCGAACTCAATCCACATTGCATCTGAATTTGGGTTCGGGCTAGTAAATCAATCTACCTTAAAAATTAATATTATATATAATGTGTTTATATGTGCATTTATTTATATATGTGAATTTGGATTCAAAGAAGGTTGGGTTAGGTTTGGGCTTGGCTCAGGTTGTCTGAGGGTTAGGCTTGAGTCCAACATGAAAATTAAGAAAGCGCAAATTTTTTAGTCCAACCCCAATTGAAGATCCAAGCCTACATCATATAAAATTGCAAGCTGGATTGACATGGATCAGTGTCGTTACATAGAGGGAGAGTCTGGAGATGTTTTAACCGCACATTGGGAATATTTTTTCTACTTATGTTTAATTTTGATAAGAAGATATTTTCAATACACAGTGGGATGTGGCTGTGAGGTCAATATGAAAAACGTTCTATGAGAAGCAGATCCCAATTTATGAAGGGGTACTGGTCAGAGGAGAATTAACTTTCCTTGTGCATCTTGGTTTCTTATTTTGCACAGTTTTGCTTGCCTGGCTTGGTTTTTTGATGGTCATACCTTCCAATTCGGATTTCCCCCTTTCCTAAAGTTCAAATCAGCCCCCCACAACATCCCACAGCACATCTCCGCCGTTTATTGGGCATCTCCCTGATGATAATCCTAGAAATGATGATGTCATCATTAAGAGATGTTTCCAATACATGGTAGGGATGTGCTGTGGGATGTTAGGGGGGGGGGCAATCTTGTGGGGGGCTGATTTGGTCTCTCTTTCCTATTCTTTTATGTCAGCAATTTTCCCAATTTGCCCTTGGTGAGACCACATGTCACCTTTTAACTGAGGGAGAATGGCGGTTCAACCCAGGATCAGAATTTGTAGGCTCAAAGTACATTTGGGGTATGTGCCAGCTCAGAATTGATGCCAATTCATGGACAAGTATGGATGCATAGAATGTGAATTTTTAACATTTTGAATGTTTATAGCTCTATAGTGGAAATCAGAAATCTGCATTGGGCCTGTCCGTACTTCTCCGTTTAACTGATGGTCTCAAAATGATGCCATATCAGTTATTTACAAAATAATTTTTTTTTTATTTATCACTAATTAGATCCTATCTTGCCAAGTAGAAACATTATTATTTACACATACACACAAAAGCTTGATAGAAAGAGGTGAATTAATTATCAAGTACCTAAGAACAATTATGCAGGTTGATATCGATTTTAGGGAATTGAATACTTTAATAAAAGAAGGGATTATATATATATATATATATATATATATATTCTTATAATAAATCTATACTACTTTAAAAGAGCACAAATAGCCTCTGTAATATTTTTGAAATTTTTTGTAGATAAAATTTACCATTTCATATTTAAATTTATTGACAAAAAATGAGGGCAAAAGGATAATCAATTATTACTATTAAATGAGTTGAAAAGAGACAATTATAAGATATTCAACACATTAAATTTCCTCTTATTAAATCCAACACTTAGACTATGTCTGGTTTGAAAGAAAAGGTAGGGAAACTCATACAAGGTTTGTAAAGATTTCCCTAACTTTCCTTTCCCTTCCCTACTTTTTCCTTCAAACCAAACATAGTGTTAAAGTATTAATTTGCATTCACCTTCATTGAATCATATATTTGAGGCATCGTTATTTCTTCTCATCATTAAATTCTATTAATTAAATTCATACATAATAAATTAATAATTCCAATAACATAAAAAACATACTTATAAAGTCATCTTAAAAAATAGTTTTTCATCTAGGCAGTGGTAAGAAATTAAACCATTTCAGGTCAAATGGGCCAATCCATGATGTCACAATTAAATAATAAAATGCAAAAATATAGAAATTAACAAAAATTGGGAACATTTTTAACATTGCCATATTAAACAATAACAAGTATGATAAATAAGAAATGTTTTTATTAATGAAGGAAATAGAAAGTAAATTTTAAAACCAATTAGAAATAAAACTATTTTCCTATTTTCTCTCATTAAATCTCATATTAAGGTATATTCTCTCATTAAATCCACAAAATTAATTTTAATATTATAATTAAATATTTTGAAAGATAATTTGAAAACAAAACTATTTTCTTCCCTCCCAATGGTGGGTAAACAATTCAACCATTTTGGGTCAAATGGGTTAATAAATAATGTTATAATTAAATAAAAAATTAAAATGTATAAAATATATAATACAAAAAATAAAAAGAATTGAACATACCTCTAATATTTCATATTCATTATACTAAATTAAAATACATATGAAATGTAAGAAGTAATTTTATTAATTATGAAAATGGATTGCTAAAGTTAAAATCAACCTATAAATGAAATGACGCCACACTTAAATACTAAATTTTTAAAAATAGAAAATATAAATAATAAAAAAATAGAAAAATTTTGAGCACATATCTAATGTTATATATTCATAAAAATAAATATTGGGTACATCTCTAATATTATACATTCATTATCACATATGGAAATGTAATATAAAACTTAGTGTCAACCCAAAAATCAAATTATTTTCCTTTTTGGGTTGTGAGTTAGTGGTTTGGGTAAAATGGATTAATTAATGATATTATAGTTAAATAATAAATCTTTAAAAAATAAAAAAGTATAAGTAATCAAAAAAATATATACAAATATATATATTAATTATTAGAGGGGCACGACCATGTGGGCCATGCTAGGCCTAGGATTTTAGGTCCATGGGACGGCATGGCACGACACGACCGAGCGAGCCATGCCGCCCGTGGCTCGTAGGCTGGCATGGCCTAGCTCGTAGCTCGGCCGATGGTATGGCCCATATATAGATATTATATATATTATAATTATATAATAATATAGTATATAATATATTAATAAAATAAATATTTTTTAATTTTATTATACTAATTTATTTAATTATTGCATATATAAGCAATTTTATACACAAAATTCATATAAAATTAAAATTTTAAGTTTTTTTGTCAATTTCTTTTTAAAATAAATAGCTTTGGCCCGATGCACGGCCTGACCCGGCCCAAGGCTCGGCCCACGGGCCAGCCCGCCCCGTGGCCCGTGGCACGGCACAAGCCCACATGGGCCTGGGTCGTAGGCCATGCCGGGCCGACCCCCAAATTTTTCACTAGGGAGAGTGGCACGGCCCACGGGCCAGCATGTGTCGGCCCGACACGGCTCACTTTACACCTCTATTAATTATGTCAAAAAATTAAGTATGATAAGTAAAAAATTATTTATATAATATAGATGACATATAATTTAAAATAAATCCAAAAGTAAAGCTATTTTCTTATCTAAATGGTGGATCAATGATCTAACTTTTCAAAGAAATTCATGATGTCATAATTGAATAATAAATATTTTAAAAAATATAAAACACAAACAATTAAAATGTACAAAGTTCTGTCGCATTTGGGAACATTTATAATGTTATATATTCATCATAATAAATAAAATATTTTTAAAATAAAATTTATTTTATTTATGGCAGAAATGGAATACAAAATTTAATAATAATAATAATAATAATTGTTATTGTAATTTAAAATTTCTACATGCAACATACGTGTACATTTACTACAATCATTTGAGTTTATTTTTAATCATATTGTTACTTTTATTTATTTTTAATTTTTATCTTAATTATGATATATCTAAAATTCAAATAATTAATATAAACAAATTTCTCACATGGGAGTTGGAATATTCATGGGAGACATTTTGTAATCAATTGATTGACATTCATTGAATCCAGTTGTGTGCGTGTCAAAGCTAGCTTGTCACTGCCCTCATAAAAGAAAAATAGATCTATTACTGTTATATGAAAAAGATATTATATAATACTGAAATAAAAGACAAGAGTCTCTCTCCATCTCTATCTCTTGAAAATGATGGATCAGGTCCACTTGTGGAGTCACAATTACAGAGGTCTATATAGGTGTTGTGTAGGATTTTTGGAGGAGTGCCCTAAAAGAGAAATTGACGAAGGAAAAAAGAATTGAAACATATCCTTTCCAGCGCTACTGCTTAAAGATACAGAGAAAGTTATGTATCCTTTTCACCAAAAATCATATCTTTTGATTGTTTAGGCCATGGTGGCTATGTCTTTGCCTGTCAGGTTAATGCCACTGTGTCCTTTCAAAGTATCAACCGTTGGAATACAACATTTTAATGGAAAGTTCTCAAGTAATTTCTTTGTATAAGAATTTTCTCTCAACCTTCTGTTTCTATCTTTATTTTGTATTAAACCAAACATAACCTTAAATTAAAAGAGGAAAGAGAAATGAAGTGTGCTTATAATTTAAATGGCATTAAAGGAGTGATGAAATAGGATTCATATAGCTGACCCCATATAATTGGGACAAAGTTCAAATGAATCTGATATTAATTCAAGTGTTATAGCTTGTTTGAGTTTGTATCAATTAATAATTTGAGAACATGATCCAATTCAAATTAGTCAAATTCACTAATTCAGTACTAAAAGATTACCCAATTCCGTTCCGATTTGGGAAGGATGAACTTGATACCATGGTTTTTAAAAACGAACCAGTTAGGGTCCAATTACCGGTTCGAACGGTCTGACCATTTTTATCCCGAACGGCCGGTTCATTCTGACATAAAAATAAAAAAAAATTTAAAAATTGGAAAACGGTCAATTGGCCGATTCAGTGATTCGCTGACCAAAATCAACAGTTTTGAAGGAAAAAACTGTTTTGGAGGAAAACGGAACCGATCAAGTGACCAGTTCCCGATTTTTCTGATCCGACCATCCGGTCCGGTTTTGAAAACAGTGCTTGATACAGACCTAACACCTAGCATTTTGCACAAAACCTCTGCTCTAAGTTTCAAAATTCAAACCCATGCTCTACAACTTGTTAGCCTGATACTTCACATTACAGGATCATATTCTTGTTTGTAGAACTTTCTTTTTTGCTTGATGACAGTAATAGGGGGTTCCACCCTCCACCAAGCAAATCAATAAAACTTAGCTTATAAGGTTTAACCCTTAAGCTTTACAGAATGAAAAGTTTCCTCTTCCTTTACAGAGATGCAAGTGAAGATTGGGAACCTATCTATAATGCAGTCTGGGTTCCAAAACCCTGATAAGATGCCTCATTTATATTCCAATCAGGAGGACCCACCAATGTATGGCTGCCACCAAAGGGAAGGACACACACATGCTAAGAAAGGTTTGTGTAGTAGCATTCATTCCCTGTGGTAATTTTCAGAATTGTAGGAATATAAAACTTCTCTGCACCAGTCCAAAGCATGCTCCAAAATAACATCTTTGCTTTTATATATGTTTGAAGCTATTGTTTGGATTCCTAAATCTCCATATTGGGACTACAGAAGGGAGGGTCCCTACTCCCTCGCTAACCTCTGAACATGACACACCTAACAGGCTAACAAGCTATGGAACCTCAAATGGCTTTTGTAGGAATTGTGGCCCCAAAATTAAGATTTTTCCTCAATTATCAATTTATCATTTATTTCAGGTTCTTCCGTAGAAGGTTTCCAAAACAAAAATCAACAATGCAATGGCTTTCAGCCATCTGATTTACCTGAAAAATACATGCAATGGAATGGTAAAATGAAAGATTTGTAGTAGCTAATGGGGAGGGGATTTAAGTAAACTTTAACAAAAATGGTTTTCAACTTTCATGAATCAGGCCTGGGTAATGATAGGAGATGTAAATGATATCATAACTTCTACAGACTATGAAAGAACCAGCAGCTCTTCTCATACTTCGATCCCTCTGAAAGAAGTAACAAACTACTTCTTTCTCTCAGAAATAGGAAGCTCCAGACCCTATTTCACTTAAACCAATAAACAACAAAGTCGTAAACTGGTTAAAGAATGTGTAGACAGAGCTTTCGCACTTTATTTGTTACCATGTTTAAGCTTAGTTTGGAAAGAGTACAAATGCAAATATGTAGAGTGTAAAACCTTATATTTTGTATGTATTTATATTGTACATGTTTACATTTATACTCTTTCCAAACTGAGCCTTATGATCAATTGTTTTTCAGATATTATATCTTTTCCATATCATAGTCGAAGCAAAATAAAAGGTTTTACACTTTACATATTTACATTTATACTCCTTTCAAATTGAGCTAAGGAAACCACATGGGATCTGCCCTGACTGCTTAACCCAAATCAGATGCCATTTTTAGCAGATTTTGAATGACCAAATCAATCAACATCCAGGACAATCAGCTGAGTCAGGACAAATAGGATGATACAAGCCCAATCCTCCTCCCTTGCCTATATTTGGGCTTCGATAATTCCAATTTCCAAGCAGTGACTATCACTTATGAGCCCACAGTGTGCTCAGGGTTTTCCATGGACATTTTTCAAGCCATACCCAAATAATCATACCGAAGACTCCTAGCTACGTCCAATAAGCTAGGGCCGTTAATGGATCAGGTTAGAATCGAATCTAACCCAATTAAAATAGGTTGGGCAGACCAATGTGTTTTATTGAGTTGGATCCATGATGTTATAGGATTGAATCTGATATAATTTGAATATCCAAACAAAGCTGAAGCAACCCTTGAAATCCTTGTTTGAATTTATGGGCTGGATTTAGGCTTGGCTTTTGCCAAAATTTAAATAGGGCCTGGCCTGCAGTTGAAGCCCAAAGCCTGGCCCATGAACATGTCTAGTTTGGAGCATCATGCTTGTATATTGATATCTTGTTCTCTTCAACTTCTCTCTCTCTCTGCCATATATCCAGGACAGCCAGCTAACTCTGGACAAGTAGGACCATACCAGCGGCCTCTATTAGCTATAGTTGGTCTTGGTTAATTCCTAGCAGTGCCCATGGGCCCATAGTGTGCTTAGGGTTTGACATGGACACCTTTCAAGCCACACCCAAATAAGCATACCAAGGGCTCCTACCTAGGCCTAATAAGCCTAGTGCCTTCGAGGCTTAGTTTGGAAGGAGAACAAATACAAATATGTAGAGTGCAAAACCTTGTATTTTGTATGTATTTGCATTGTACATATTTATATTTATATTCCTTCCAAACTGAGCCCAAATTACAAACGAGATGAGTGTAAATTACAAAACCCACTTTGCACACTCACTTGAACTAGAGAGGATGTATTTGTGGCGTGCAAAGTTTGCACTTCTTTCCAAATGGAGCCCAAGGGTCATGGATGAATGGAGATGATAATCTCACATATGGTGCATTAAAACACAGAGTGGCAAATTAAGATGATCCTTTTGGGTTAAAAAATACATTATTAAATACTTTTTAATTGTTAGCAACCAAAGTTTTATTGAACAAAGCATTATATACTAATATGTTTTTATTTTTATTTTTTTTAGAACTTTAATACTAGGAAGCCAAGTCTAAGTCCTAGCCTTTAGTTGTTTACCAAAAGAAAAAAAAAAAACTTAATTGTAGGCAAAAGGTGCCAAGGCAAGTTCAGCCTCACTTTTTTTTGGATAAAATTTTTAAAGTACCCTTATAGTTAATTGATTAAGTGTATTTTTACTGTTTGAAAATTGATTAAGTATGTGTTTGGTACCGTTTATGTTTATTAAATAAATTTGTGTACTTTATTTATTAGTAAAATCAAGAAATGTAATAATTGCAACCGTTTATGACAACTGGGCAATGGCACCTTCAACATAAGAGTGAATAGCCTAGCCATTTGTGGAAGATTTTAAAAATAACTTTTACAAACGGCTGACATGCACATAAACCACAGTTCACTTTTTATATTTTCAATGTAAGCAGAAGAGCAAGAGAGAGAAAATGCTGAGATGGCGCCTATGTGACACTATCAATAACCGTTTACTGAATAAATGTAAACGGTACCAAACATCACCTAAAGCTACCCCTACTGTTTATAACAATTGAATAATAATTCTCCATCGTTAATGTTCCCTCATGAACCATTCAAATATGTATCACCTAACTGTTATAACTTTCAAAAATACCCAATTCACCCTTATTATAACTTCCAACACTGGCACCGGCTCCAACGTAATATCTCATCGTCTCCTCTGGCACCGGCACTGGCATCTCCATTTTTCCATCTGGGTTCAATTTAATAAAAAAAAAGAAAGTAATTACCCTCCATTTTCTTTTTGTCACAAAAAAGACAAACACAGGGATCTCAGAATTCTCCCTAGCTCTCAGAATTCCGGAAAAAAAGGTTTTGCGTCCAAAGAGAAGAGAGAGGGAATAATTCAAATTTTCAATAAATTAAAGACAAACTAAAATGTAGACGAATGAAGACCGATAATCTCTTGCATTAATAATCTCATCAGCGATTGATGGCTGATGGCTCAAGAAGAAAATGAGATTGGAGAGAACAAATATAATCAATATCTGCACCAACTCACCAAGTACAAAACTTATCTAGACGTTCTTTAACGGCCAACAAGAGCTTGTAATTATCTTGGTCTTCTGTCGCAAAAGCCCTCGACGATCAAGTTTCCTGACATTGATCGTCTGCGCCTAAGATGGCAACATTCGTTTTTTTCGAGATGGTAATATTGCGATCGCGGCCCAGATAAGTTCTTCCTCGTCTTTGGCAAGCGATTCAGCGTTCGAAGGACGAATAAATGAGTCATTTCCGGCTTCTAATTCAAGCGATTCGCGACTCCCGACTCCCGACTTTGAGATCTTTTACAGATAATAGCCACTACATCATAATCCCAAAAATCAACCAACTTCTTCTATTATTCACAGCAAAAACAAAGAAGCCACCATAGCTCGGCGGGGGACCAAGCTTTGATCCTACATCTTCCGAAATCAGAGTTCTCGAAAACTAAAACCTGAGGCTCTGACTCGAATGCAACGGCTTTAACGATATTGCGGATGGATATTGTTGGCTCTAGCAGTGGGCCAGTGGCTCTTGCAAGTAATGGTACCAGCAGGGACCACAAGAGCCCGTTGGTGTCCGTGTGGGTGCTTTTGTCTAGTGTCTGATATCTCGTGATGTATTTGTTGTATTCATGGTGGTTGTATCTAGCGGTGTCCTCCACCTACTGTTATAGAGATAGAGACCCGGGTAATGGAGAAGTTTTAGGAATGGTATTTTAGGAATAAAGGTAAAAGGGGGATAACTCTTCTTTTTGATTCACCAGAGTGGAGCTTCTGGGTTTGAAAGATTAAGGTTTAACCAGTTTTTTGATTCACCACAGTTATTTTGAAAATTTAAGATGAATAAAGAGTAAAATAGTCTTTTTTGCCTTTCTATTAAGGAGCTAATGGTAAGAGAAGTATTAGTCAATTATCAGAAACAGTAGGGGTAGCATTAGTCAATTTTCAAACAATAAGTATACACTTAGTCAATTAACTAAACCATAAGGGTAGTTTAAGAAATTTAACTTTTTTTATAAGCCTGCATTTGTTTAGAGCACAATCACAAAAATGTATGGTGCACATGCAGAATTGTATGGTTCCGGTGAGAGATTGGCTTCTCTCAGGGCAAAAGAAATTTACCTTTTGCAACCTTGTATTGGGAATATCTCCCCGTGAAATACACTACATAAGTACGGAGATATTCTCTATGCAAGACAGTAAAGGCTCTAATTGAAGCTGAACTCTTCAGATGAATACATTCTTGAACTATTTTTTTTGTGTAGCTTTGTACTCGTCCTATTTGGTTGTAATCAAAGAAAATGGAAAGACTATCTTACGAGGAGCTCACATTGTTTATCCCAAGTGCTTTCTATGCTGAACAATAGAAAACTGCCACACTACATTTTACTTTGAAACTTAAATTTAACTAAGTCTAGACTTAAGTGCAGTCTGGACTCCAACACTCATTTTAATTTTAAGGAAATTCCCAATTATTATTCGATACTTTGGTCACTGAACTTTGAAATGCGACAATTCAGTATATGAACTTTCAAAACATGACAAATTAGTACTTATTATTAACTAGCCGTTAAGCGATATTTGAAAAGACACAAATGCCCTTCGAGTGTCATCTAATTTTCTTTATCAACCATGCAAACGTTGATAAAAAAAGAACAGTCCCAAAGCAGAAAGTTGGGGTCACCGGAATGCCCATTGAGACGTGACCCCAACTTTCTTGAATAAAAGGGAAAATGATTTGAGATTGTTCATTTTCTATCAACGTTTGGATGATTAATAAAGAAAATTAGATGACACTTTAAGGGCATTTGTGTCTTCTCAAATGCCACTTAAACGGTTATTCAACAGCAAGTATTGGATTAGCACGTTTTGAAAGTTCAAGTATTGAATTGTCGTGTTTTAAAGTTTGTGACCAAAATGTTAATAGGCCCAAAGTACAAGGTACAAATCAGAATTTTCCCTTAATTTTATTAACTTGCCCAACCCAACCCTCTCGTTCTTACCCTCTTCTTTTTTTCTCTCCTCCATCGCCCGTCTTCCTCCTCCCTCTTCATTCGTTCCGTCATTGCCACTGCAACTAGAAACCTAGAACCCGTGGAAATTTGACCTTTCTCAGGATCTCCATGACATCTGAGTTCTTAGTTAATCTCCCTCTTTCTGCCTAGATGAAGCATAAACTTGTTTGATGTAAAGACATGCTACTTGAGGTTGATCCCTAAAGAAACTCAAGAATGTAAACAATGTATCTTATTTCTGAGATAACCCATCTCATCCTCCTCCTCTCTCGTTCAATCACTGTCGCTGCAACCAGAGAACCAAACATTTCTCCTCTTTGTATCCCCTGCAAATTGTAGCTCCATGGAATGTTGGTGGAAAATTGCCTCCGATTTGCTTAATAGAACCTTATTTAATTCCTTCTCTTTTAGATTTCAAGAATTTGTTCGACTGAACGTGGGAAATGTTTCAGGAGTAGATGGCCTCGCAAGAAAAAGGTTAGCTATCATTTGAAAGACTTTGAATGTTATGGTCCCAAATAGGATGTACACGTAAATTATGATAATTCTCAATTAACAAGGATAATTATCATAATGGTTTAATTAAGAGGAGAATTACAACTTAAATAAACTCTTAAATGATACTTGATCTCCATTATAATCCACTATCCTATTCAATTCAACCAATCTCTAGGTAACTACCTCAAGTAACTAATTCAAGTAGATACTTGTGCGTAAACACTTCAATTAACAATCTTTTATTCTTTCCCTAATACTTAGGTGGGTGGACCCACTAACGGATATGTGACATTCCCTGCCCCTTGAAAATGACATTGTCCTCAGTGTCAAAGTTTTTAACAAGTCTAATTCAGTCCTCAATGTCAAAGATTTCAATGGTTCAATGGGTGCAATTAAGATCAACTCAAAATTTCTCTTAACGTATACATATTAGATTCTTTCAATGGACGTATAGGTTCTCCTTGTGTCATTTGACACTAACCAAAGAGCATCATGCAATGGTGCTGCATATGTCGAGAGCAAAATGGCAGAAAGTAGGCACATGATAGGCAACAAAACGACTTGTAACCACAAGTTGTAAATAGGCATCAACATCATCACTTTCCTTACTCCTAGTTGCTTTTGAACTGGTAGTCCAAGCATGATTGAAGCATGTGATAGGCCGTCTGCTACCAAGGTGGATGGTTCATTCTTCCATGGGAAAATCCTATTGCCACTAGTTTAGTATTTTGTTAGACTGCATGCAACCGTATAAAATTCACTAGTTTGCCTAGTGACCATGTGCATGTGCATGTGCATTGAATCATAAAGTTCCTCAATAAAGACATTTCTACACCTTAACCACACTCATTTTGGAGATGATGATGGCTTCTTGGGTTTAGAGACAATATACCTTTGAAGCCCTAAACAGGGTTCTGGGATGTAACAACCATACGAATAGGACTCAGTTCAGATCCTCCTCAAGTTACTCCTTTGCTCATGCCCGTGGCAAGAGTGATTAGTCAACAACTTCACCCTTTCACTTTGCCTGTGAAGACTCCAATTGCTCTAATATTTCCAACAAATTAACCTTCCATCATATCATGTGTTGTTGGTTAATGGCCAATAATCGGATCTTTCCTTGTACTTATGCAAGCTGGTGCTCAAATCCGGAAGAATGTCACACATCCATTACTAGTATTAGGGAGAGAATAAAATGTTGTTAATTGAAATCTTTAGCCTGTGTGTGGTTGCACTGCAAATTTATTTGCACTAATACAAATGCATGGGAGTGCAAATGTAAAGAAATGCAAAATTTTGTTTTGGATTTTACTTTATTTTACTTCATGTCTTAATTTACTTTATTTGTATTGCAATCAAACACAATCTTAGACATAAGGTGTGCACTAGGCATCTTGCCAACTAGACGAAGCCGAGGTGGAAGGACAAAGCCGTGCACTAGGATTTACAACCAAGAGAGAAAGTAAGAGGCCCGAGGAATTATTCCTCAGGTAGGTATTCTGACACTCAAGTCAATTGAATAGAGAAGGAAGTGGTCGAGCCAAGCATGTTAGAATAGTGCTGGTTCGAGTAGAGAAAATAGTGCAAAGATATTATGAGAATATGCTTCTAAAAGCCCTTTACCTTGAGTGGGGAATACCTATTTATAACTGAGTGCCCGTGTCCTAAAAGGATAGGGCTTTTAGGGTTGTTTACTGAGGTTATCGTGAGGTTTCCCCTTTTCCAATAGAGTTCGCTTCTTTGTCCGTATAAGACACTCCTTAATCATACTTAACCAGCTCAGCCATCATCATGATCACTCTCAACCGCTCACAACACCGAAAAAGGTATTTTGAGCAAAAGGCTAGTGTTTATCGGAATGATGATATGACATGGTAGCAACTGCCGATGTGACCTTCTTAATATAGGTGAAAGCATTGCATGCCATCTTACATGGCAGCAACATTGCCAAACCGTTTCGTGGCCGTTTCTAGTGAGGTATTGCACTGCTGTTTCCGATAAAAAACACCTCACTGACAACAGCCACGGTATCAAACACCTCTTTAATAAACGCAAGCCATGCCTAGCGTCTGCGTTTCTGGCCTGGTTTCTACCGACCCAGGTGCTGGAGCACATTAGTCCAGCCGTGGAAGCACTGGTTTCCAATTTTCTAACAGCCATCGGTTCTTATTTATTAAGAAGAAAACCAAACAACCAAAGGGAGGGAACATCTGAACAAGCGAGCAAATAGA
Source organism: Nelumbo nucifera (assembly GCF_055504915.1). Taxonomy (NCBI): domain Eukaryota; kingdom Viridiplantae; phylum Streptophyta; class Magnoliopsida; order Proteales; family Nelumbonaceae; genus Nelumbo; species Nelumbo nucifera. The sequence goes on from NC_142654.1 coordinate 31,593,719, forward strand.
AGTAATCAAGCGGGAAAACAGAAAGAAGAGATGGCAGCGGAAGATAATGGAGAGTTCTATCTTCGGTACTACGTAGGGCACAAAGGTAAGTTCGGCCACGAGTTCTTAGAGTTCGAGTTTCGTCCCGATGGAAAGCTTCGCTACGCCAACAACTCCAACTACAAGAACGACACCATGATCCGTAAAGAAGTCTTCCTCACTCCCGCCGTCCTCAAAGAATGCCGCAGAATCATCGCTGAGAGTGAGGTTCGTCTTCTCTCGATCTCCTTCTCTCTCTCTTCTTGCGCGTCTCTTCTTTTCCTCTGTGAAATTTGGTTCAGTCGTAGGAGTTTTTAGGGTTTCTGTATCTTTTTCTATCTCTGTTGGTTATTCTCCTTTGGAATACTTAATAAAGTTTGGTTGGATTATGGAGAATTTCAGATAATGAAGGAAGATGATAACAACTGGCCCGAACCCGACCGTGTTGGGCGTCAGGAGCTTGAGATTGTGATGGGGAACGAGCATATCTCGTTTACTACTTCGAAGATTGGGTCACTCGTTGATGTTCAGAGCAGCAAAGATCCCGAAGGACTTCGCATATTTTATTACCTTGTTCAGGTAAGTAATTGTATAATCATAACTAAGGCAAAGAAGAGATCCTTTTGCACTAGTGAGCTTGCTTGGATGTTTGGATTTGTTTTTTCTGTGACAATTAGCCAGCCTTCTACATCATTGATTGTATTAATTAGGTGGATTTTGAGAGCACAAAAGTCTGTGAAACAAATATTAACATCATGATTAAGGGTACAGTTGATTATAAACAAATTAGGTCGGGATTTCAGAAGATTTGGAAGGGACCATTGCGTGCTGCAATGATAAAATCTCAGCCTGAGAAGCATGAGAATGTCGGTTCGAGTCTGAGAGCGGCCATTCTGTGCCAAAAAAGCGCCAAAAGTTAGCTCCATGTCTATATCATCATTCCATCCCTCGCAAGACCCCGGATAGCAGGGGGCCAATATTAGTCAATGGTCCCCATTTTATCGGAGGTGTTGTTTTCTTAGTGCGGGAAGGGAAATGGGCTTTTTCTTCATCACTTGTTGGTTCATTATGTCTTACTAGGTTGTGGTTGGATTTTAAACCCCATGGAAAAATTATTTTGCAAACTTTCTGCAGTGCCTTGGAGTTGATAGAAAGGCATACGATTTTCTGTGATGAGTTTGATCTGGAACTGGATAATAAATTTGCTCTTTTCCTCTCCTCCGTTCTAAATAGTGTTGCATGGACATAGACACAGTATTTGGAATTTGACATATTTCCAAGTGTTTGGCAAGATGAGAAAATATGGACTTGTAGACACGTCCATGGAAAAGTATATACTATTAAAATAGTTTATACTTTTTGAATTCTAACATTATATAGTTATACCTGCAATTAGAGGGTTTACAACATTGCCTTTTTTTTCCAAGTAACGTTTGAGATGAAAAATGACATTCATCTTGCACATTAGCTGTTCATTTACATCAAATAATCCGGGAGACAAAAAGGAAACGTTACATACAAATGTCCTCAAGAATCTGTTGAGTGTTGGACTAAGATGCATGTTTAACACAGACACATCATCCATTTAGGAGAGTCAATGCAAAAATGATTCTAAAAGAATTTAAGTTTACTTCTTTTGTGGGGTTTTACAGAGCTTGAGTCATGTAGGGGTTGTTCTGTACTGTGGATATTCTGTGGATTGTTCGGTACTAAAACATTGCCACGCCCATTAGGCATTCTTTTAGGGGTGTGACATGTTTTAAAATCATATGTGGATGGTTTTGGAACACAGAATATCATATTTCTTGAACCACCCAAATCTTGTTGATTGGTCTACACTGTGGTAAATTGGATGATTACCATATGTAATGTAATAAATTATTGAAATATTTCATTTAAAATTTTGCTAACAATACATCCTCACCACAGTGCAGAACACCGTATGTTCAAACCATGTGGTTCTAACCATGCCACAATGGGGCTCAATAGATTCAAAAACACCAGTCCTTAGGCCACAGTACCAAGCCCCCCCCCCCCCCCCCATTAGATGAAAGGGTTGAGTTGGTTTCTTTGGGTCTCTCTTTGTCACTGTGCTACCCTCGCTTAGTTAACCTTTAGAGTGATGGCCTTTGAGATGTATATGTTACATTAATGACTATAGACCTCTTTTTTTCCCTAATGGAAATTTGCTATCAAAATAAAAGGCTAAAAGGGAGAAGGGAGAAAGAAAACAAAACGATTCAAAGGAGCTTTGTTTATGAACTGTATGATGTTTAAAAGCCTATGCATAATGCACTTGAATTAATGAAATTATAATTACATTGACTATGATATCTTGTCATTTAATCAAAGGGAACTGATTAGTGTGGAAAAAGGGTGGAACGGGAACATTTTTGTCAGCTACCTCTATAGCTCGCAAGAAATGGATTGGGGTCCTTTTTTTAGTCAAGAATCTAGCAAATGAAAGTTTGTGGATTTTATATTTGAACCTAACCTCATTTTCAATGCTTCACTTTTCCTCTTTTTCATGGTAACGGGTGAGTAGCATGTTCCCTCTAAATATCATAAATCAGAGAGGTGAATCAGGTGATAAAGGAGATTTGGTCTTGTTGACTTGGGTTACAATAACAAAAGTGTGAACTTGGTTTCCCCATTTAGTAAGCCTATGGGGATAGGTGAGCCACTCAGGATCCAATAAACATCTTTGAGTTCATAGTAGTTCTTGTCGGATTCAAGTTCACTATTTATAGAAAGTCAGTTTTTTTTTATCAATATATTTATAGAAAGTCAGTTGCCATCAACTTATGAGAGTTTGAAAAACTAAAGCTGGGCAGTTATCAAAAATAAATAAATAAATAGATAAAACTGAAGCTGGGATTCTTCTTTGCTTGAGGAATTGCATCCTGAAGTGTTCTTTTTACTGGCTCCAATCTGGATATGGTTTCACACATTTTATGCCCAAGATGTTTGTATTCTTGATTATTGTAGAAATGGAAAATGCTAGAGAGGCTGGTCGAGTGTAGTTTCAAAATGAGGGAAAAATTCACAGATTAAAATGTTTTTCCAGTGCATTATGTGTCATTATGGTATTCAGAAATCATAAAATTCGTGAGTTTCTTGAATGATGAATTGCTTTGTTTTTGAAGTTGAGGGGAAGAGAAGGGCATGTTATAATAAGTAATAGTAAAGTCAAGGGTTGGAGAATTGAAGGAACCTTCGATCGGCCTTCAGGAGTCCCTTTTCCATTTTAGCAATGATTTCAACGTTACTAGGTCTTTTAGACTATGAAATAGGTGGAGTTTTACTTATGCCTTTACATATCAAAGGTTTTCATAGAACTAGTTACTTTTTATTGAAACTCCAGATTTTATTAAGTGGAAAAGATGATACACTAGTAGTATGCCAAGCACCTCAAAGCACCTCAAGTGTCAGCTAGCCCCCCCCCCTCCCCTCTACACTTTTTACAAGCCCCCAGCTTGGGGGATTACGCCCCAAAGAAACTGATTCCTTTTAGCTCTCCGTTTCACTAGGTGATTTGGTATAGCTGGGTTTGGAAGCTTTATAAACACAGATATAGAGAAAATGATACAAGCAGTACTAGGCTGAAAAGAGATCCAAAAGTTTCTGTTGCGTTATAGATGGATTTACATCTATACCTGGCCCTTGTGTCCCCCATAAGAGCTGCTCCCTGGTTACCCCGGTCAGTGCAAGGGTATCTGCTAATGAATTAGCGGAATGATGTATCCATCTGAACGAGCAGTTCAGATTGGATGCTAATGAAAGTGATTCTCTTAATCACCTGTCAAATTAACCAAGGGCCCTCCTTTTTGTTCTCCATCCAGCAAAGGGTGACCTTGCAGTCCCCTTCAACCATCAGATTTGACCATCCTAATGAGTGGACTATTTTCAGGCCTTGAGTAAGTGCAGTAATTTCAGCTTTTATTGAGTTTCCTTCTCCAATTGGCCCTGTGAAGCTCATAATGATATTTCCATGATGGTCTCTTACAAACACCCCCTATGCACGAGGGTCTCAGGTTGCCAAGGCTGCATCCATCAAGGTTAAGTTTTGATTTCCTCCTCAGTGATGCTAACCAAGTGGTATTAATAGAATTCTTTCTATGAGTGAGTGAAGCTTACCACCATGGCCCATCCCCTTAAATATATAATCAACAGTCAATCCTTTGAACTCTTTGCTTGTCAACACCCAATGAGCTGTCTTCACCATGACGTTCTCCATTATGGTGTCTTCATCTTTAGTTTTGTTGTCAACTAGTAGCATTCTTTTCACACCAAAGGATCCAAAGCACTAATGCTCTAGTTCATGACCAAAGAAATTCCTCCCTTTTTGAGTTTGGGGGCATATTTGAGTTCTGTGAACTTTTTTGAGGTTTCTTAAAGTTGTGTTCAGTTGTACAGAAACTTGTACAGTGAGCAGATATGTTTGTTTTTATCCTTTTGATTAATTCAAATTTTACTTTACCTTTTCAAAAAAAAGGACATGACAATTTGATTCAAAGAGGATAAAGAAATCATTCTGTACCTTCGATGAGGAGCAAGAAAGAAAGAGATGGTCAACACTTTTTCTGTTGATAAATAACAGAATACTTGTAATTAGTTGGTAGTCAACACTTCATGTAGTTCTGATATTTTCTTTAGAGCGAGGCTGCATCTCGAGCCTCTCTTTGGGTTTATGTGTAACAGATCTCTCTTTGATTAATGAATTAATTTTGAATTATCAAAAAAAAGAAGTTGGTGGTCAACACTTTCCCCACAACCAAGGCAAAGAGCACACACATGGAAAGAGGCACCATGATTTCCTCATTGTTTGAGAAGTGTCACACATGTTAATGATCTTGAAAGCAACTTCTCATATGAATGCTTTTATGATCTTGACTGCCCAACGCTTTGCTTAATGCAACATAGCTGGCTTTACAATTGTTTTATAAAATTTTCCTTTCAATCTAAATGTTTTTCGCCTATCACATAAAACCTGTAATATGAAGAGCTATACTCGAAGTAGCAAGGAGGAGAAGAGAACCACAGAACTGAAGAGAATGTCGAACTGTACTAGGCAGTCGACCAGTCTTTTATTTATAGATGAATATAGTACAAGGTACAAGAAATTACTGGGATGCCCCTGATTAGTGATGGGACACCTAGATGACTTAAATCACTAAACAGGATTAGGCCCATTAACACAGGCCCAGTTACGAGATAAGTTAAACATAAGACTGGGCTAATAAGAACTCTTATCAGCCGAACATCACTCTAACATTCTAACACTCCCCCTCAAGCTAAGCATGGATATCAATCATGTTTAGCTTGCCAAGTATGTCCTTGAACTTTGTTGATGCCAACCCTTTTGTTAATACATCTGCAATCTGCATCTTTGGTGGAGTATAAGGTACACAGAGTTCTCCTGAAATAATTCTCTCTCTGACAAAGTGTCGATCAATTTCAATATGTTTTGTCCTGTCATGCTGTACGGGATTGTTGGCAATGTTGATAGCAGCTTTATTATTACAATACAGCTTGAGAGGATCCTCAGTCTTGATACCAAGTTCATTAAGGAGAGTTCTGAGCCATAAGAGTTCAGCAACCCCGTGTGCCATAGCCCGGTATTCTGCTTCTGCACTTGATCTAGCCACAACATTCTGCTTCTTACTACGCCATGTGACTAGGTTTCCTCCCAAGAATGTACAGTAACCTGAGGTTGATTTTCTGTCTCCAACAGACCCAGCCCAATCAGCATCAGTGTAGGCTTCAATTTCAAGTCTGCTGTTTTTTCTGAATAGAATTCCTTTCCCTGGGCAAGTCTTCAAGTATCTGAGGATTCTTTCCACTGCTCTCATATGAGGGGCCTTTGGTGAGTGCATGAATTGACTGACAACATGCACTGCATAAGCAATGTCTGGCCGAGTAAGGGATAAGTATATCAGTTTTCCTACCAATTTTTGGTACCTTTCCTTATCACAGTATTCCTCACCCATTGATTCTTGTAATCCATGGCTTGGTTCTATTGGAGTGTCTGCTGGCCTGCACCCCATCATGCCTGTTTCCTCTAGGAGATCTAGCACATACTTTCTTTGACATATGTAGATTCCTTCTCTTGATCTAGCAATTTCAATCCCAAGAAAGTATCTCAGATTTCCCAGGTCTTTGATCTCAAATTTTGAAGCTAAGAACTTCTTTAGCCTCTTCATCTCTTTCACATCATTTCCAGTAATCACCATATCATCCACATATACAATGAGTGCTGTAAGTTTGTCATCCTGTCTTCTTGTAAACAATGTATGATCTGCAATGCTCCGAGTGTACCCTACTTTCTTCATGGCCAAACAAAGTCTCTCAAACCATGCCCGGGGAGATTGCTTCAAACCATATAATGCTTTCCTTAGTTTACATATCTTCTTTCCAACATCCATATCCAGGTGGGAGTTCCATGAATACCTCTTCATGAAGATCACCATTTAGGAAGGCATTCTTCACATCCAGCTGATGAAGTCCCTAAGAGAATTTTGCTGCTAGTGACAGTAGAACCCTGATTGTGTTGAGCTTTGCTACTGGGGCAAAGGTTTCCTTGTAGTCAATTCTTTCATTTTGTGTAAATCCCTTTGCCACAAGTCTGGCCTTGTACCTCTCAATTGACCCATCTTCCCTGTGCTTTACTGTGAATACCCACTTGCACCCAACAGTGCCTTTCCCCTCTGGCAGGTTCACCAATTCCCACGTCCTTGCTTTCATTAGGGCTTTCATCTCCTCATTCATGGCTTCTTTCCACCTTGGATCAGATGCCGCCTCTGAATATCTAGAAGGGATACATATAGAGGAAAGAGCAGACACAAAGGAGTGATAGGCAGGGGATAAGTGTGAGTAAGAAACATAATCAGCTATGGGATGCCGAGTGGTACAAGAGCAAACAGACTTACGGAGAGCAATAGGAAGATCCAAATCTGAATTGAGAGAGTCGGAATTACCTTGGATTGCAGAGACAAATTGATCTGAATTAAACTGGTTGCAATCATGAGGTTGAGGGGCCTTCTTCCTTCTACTGTATGTAAGTATTTCTTTCTCTTGTTCACTGGAACCTTCAGAAGCATCAGCCAAATCTGAAGAGGTGACTGGCACAGTGGGAGTCTCACTAGGTTGACCCAGAATGTTACAGCTAGTAGTAGTGGAAGGTGATGAAATGAGAACAAAAAAGAAGGGAGAATGAGAATCCTCTTCCATCCCACTACTCTCCTCCTGAAGAGGATTTTGAGAAGACTGGAAATAGGGTTGAGACTCAAAAAAGACTACATCTCTGGTGACATATTTTTTCTTGGAGACAAGATCATAACACTTATACCCCTTTTTTGTAGGAGAGTACCCCAAAAATATTCCCTTGGTTTTCTTTGGATCCTTCACATGTATGAAGCATGTACAGCCAAAAACCCATGGGGGAAGAGGAAATTCTGGAAGAGGGGGACACAAAACAGAGAAAGGGGTCTTCATACCCAGTACCTTAGATGGCATCCGATTTATCAGGTATGATACAGTGAGAACAGCTTGAGACCAATATTGCTTGGGCACATTGTGCTGGAAAAGAAGAGCTCGAGCTATCTCCAATAGGTGCTTGTTCTTGCGCTCAACAACCCCATTTTGCTGAGGGGTGTAAGCACATGATGATTGATGTAACATGCCTGCATCTTCCATGAATGAGTTCAGGGATCTTTCAAAGTATTCAGGTGCATTGTCTGAGCGGAATTGCTTGATCTTTTTATCAAATTGTGTTTCAATCATCTTGCAAAACATCATAGTTATCTGGGGAACTTCATCACGTCCTTTCAACAGATAAATCCAAGTGCACCGAGAATAATGGTCAATAAAACTGATAAAGTAACAGAAGCCATCATTGGAAACAATGGGAGGACCCCAAACATCAGAATGAACCAAATCAAAAGGGGCTTGAATTTCATTTCTAGAAATTGGATACATTGATCTGCATTGTTTTGACATTTGACACACATCACAAATTAAACTCTGACTCGGAATGCCTTTACATAATTCGGGAAACAACATTGCTAAAGAAGAAAAAGACAAATGACCTAGCCTAGCATGCCACAAGTGTAGCCTAGCTATTGACTCCACACATTCCGGACTAGTAGTAGAAGCTTGCAAGGCTGAGCTGACATCTTTATCAAAATAGTAGAGGCCCCCATACTCGTGACCACTCCCAATCGTTCTCCTCGTCAATCTGTCCTGCAAGACACAATGAGAAGGAAAGAAAGTTATACTGCAGTTCAAATTTTTTGTAAGCTTTGAAACAGACAACAGATTTGAGGTAAGACTAGGAACATGTAGGACTGATTTAAGAGAGAGATCCTTGCTTAGGTCAACCACCCCCTTTCTAGAGATGGTGGAGAGGGATCCATCAGCTACTCTCATCTTATCCTGGCTAGACAACAAATGATATGTAGAGAATAAGGAGGACATATGTGTCATATGGTCAGTGGCTCCGGAATCAATCACTCAAGAGGTAGAATTAATGGAACTAGTTGCACTAAATGCAGAGGCTGTACCTGATTTGGCAAGGGAGGTGGAAGCTAAAGAATTCTTCTTTAGATGGGCTAATGCCCGGCTGAGAACCTCTACCTCACTAGCTGTGAAGCCCGAAGTACTTGGTTCAGAGGAGTCGGCAGCCTGCCTTGCGGTGGAAGAGGACACTGTGAGTTGTCACTACTGTTGTTGGTGGCAAGATTCCCACTTGCTGTGTGGCCCTATGTTGCCTTTTGTCCTTTCTTAGAGCAGCTGGCTTCAGATGAGGGTACAAGACCCAACATTTCTCCTTTGTGTGTTTCTCACCACCACAATGGGTATATTTGAGGGACTTCTTGTCTGAAAATCTATTCCCCTTAGTGGAGACCAAGGCTGAATGTTCTCCAGGTAGTTTTGTTGATTGTGTCTGGGAGTCAACTTGCATCTCCTTTCTCCTAACTTCTTCATTCCTCACCAAGTAGTAGACATGGTGAAGCTCAGGTAATTCATCTCTCCCTAGAATCTGTGACCTTATACCTTCATATACAGGTTCAAGACCCGCCAGAAACTTGAAGGCTCTGCCCTCCTCAATCTGCTTGTCATGCTTCCCCTTATCATTGGCATTTTCCCAATCCAAAATCAAGTGGTGGTCAAGCTCTTCCCAGAGGCCTTTTAGTGTTGCAAAGTAGGTTGCCACAGACATGTCTCCTTGCCTTAGGGCTGCAATGTCTTGGTTCAGCCTGTAGATTATAGCATTGTTCTTTTTTTGGCCATATGTCTTAGATACTTTCTCCCAAATTTTAGCAGCTGTAGGGAAGTGATGAACAGTTCTGGCCACCCTAGGAGTCATAGAGGCCAACAACCAAGACATGACTGTGGCATTTTCCTTGTGCCACACGGTGTATTCAGGACTGCCAATTTCTGGTTGTTTCTTGTCTCCATCCAAATAGCCAGTGAGTTCACGAGAGGTAATGAACAGCATTGCAGAGACGGACCACTCTCTGAAGTTATACTCATCCAGTAGCACACTTGTAATCTGCAAGCTGTGCAGATTAGGGTTTTCCAGGTTTGAGGACCTTGTGACAAGTTTGTTATCTCTAGAGGAAACTTCACCGGATAGTGAGGACATTCTGACTTCAATCCAAGAGTTGTTCACAGTACTATAGGTGGTTCTGTTAAGGACTGGCCAAAGTGGTCACTGTGTTCACAGTACTGATAGAAGTGTTCACAGTATAAGTAGAGGTCTGTAACTGAACCAGTTCACAGTGCTGGTAAAAATTTAAGGCTGCAACTGTGTGGTGCAAAAGTTGCCGCAGTTCTGGTAAAAAGTAAAGGTCTGTAACTGAACCAGTTCAGTCCAAGAGTAGGGCTGATAACCGACCTGAAGAAAATCTGTAACTGAAGTTGCTGCAGTTCTGTAAGAGTCTTGCTGATGCACCGAGACTGCAACTGTAGAAGCTGATGCACTGAAACTGCAACTGTAGAAGAAGCTAAGTCTTTACCACTTGTTCTGCACAAGTCTTGCTGGAGCACGAAGCTGCAAACTGTAGAGGAAGTTCTCCCCTTCTCGGTTAGTGCTAGGACTGCTGAATCAGCCCTCAACAGACCTCTCTTAGAAGCCCAATAGCTACTACTTGCTGGAAATAATCTAGTAGGACATCTACTTCTGGGTCTTACTTCCCTTGAGTCCTACAACGAAGAGAAACCCTAGGTTCGAACTTGCTTTACTCTCTTACACTCCTAGGTCTTTACTGCAGCAACCCAGAAAAGGAAGAGAGAAGATGAAAAGACAGCAAGAGAAGAGAGTGCACTTGCTGAAACTAGGAAGGAGCTAATGCTCTGATACCATGTAATCTGAAGAGCTATACTCGAAGTAGCAAGGAGGAGAAGAGAACCACAGAACTGAAGAGAATGTCGAACTGTACTAGGCAGTCGACCAGTCTTTTATTTATAGATGAATATAGTACAAGGTACAAGAAATTACTGGGATGCCCCTGATTAGTGATGGGACACCCAGATGACTTAAATCACTAAACAGGATTAGGCATATTAACACAGGCCCAGTTACAAGATAAGTTAAACATAAGACTGGGCTAATAAGAACTCTTATCAGCCGAACATCACTCTAACATTTTAACAAAACCAAGGTTCAAAGTTTCGATACGATACACCCCGTATCGGGTGTATTGAACCCATGTAGTGATCATCAATATTACCATCTGTCCCTTCCATTTTCAAGAGTTCCAATTGGGTTTGCATGTCTGTGAACTCATCAAAGTTTGGTTTAGGGTTTTGTTCACCTTCAACTGAGTTACCTAAAAATTGCTCAATTGCTAGTTAGTTTTTTTTTCCATGGTACCCTTTGTATACCAGTCAATAGATTTTTTTTTTCTTTTTAAATTTATAACCACCATTTTGTTAAAATTAGAGTTTGACAAGCATGAGAACATGGGTTGTAGTCTAAAGCAGCCACTATGTGCAAAAAATACAAAAGGTTAGGTCTGTATCCAGGCTACCCCACCCAAAGACAGGTTATACCAGTTAATAAAGATATAGAAGATTCCACAGACATTGCGACTCAGGTTAGAGTAGAGAGCAACTTGGCTGACAAGGAAAATGAAACTTTTTTTTTTCTTTCACAAGAAAGGCAGAAAATATCTGAAAAATCCGAAGGTAACAAGGAAGATAATACTGAAGCAGAGACGTCATTGGGTTTGAAAGAAGATGAAATGTTGGTTAATAAGGGGATTAAAGGAACTAAAAAGTTTCGCAGAGTAAGACTTAAAAGAAAGAGGAATTATAAAACGAAGCCTCTAGAGGATAAAGATAAAGAAGAGGGTGTGGTTATTAATGAAATACACCAGATTAACAAAACTGTGGACTTGGAAAAAGGTGGTGGCTGTGGAGGTAAAGTTTAGCAAGGTACTGGGGCTGAGATTTATGGGAGGTGAAGAGTATGCAAAGAAAACTTTTAAAGAATTATAGAAGTTTCCTATAGCAAGCAATTCTGGAATTCCATCATTTGATCTATATTTAGAGACTGAAGATGGCTTAGATATCAGGCCAGAGGAAGAGAGAAAGGTATTGGACAAGGAAGGGGGTGAGGCGGAGGCTGGTTTGGTTCTGGATAAGAATGCAGTGCTGGAGCTGGAAAGAACTAACGAATGCTCCAAGGAGTTGAACGAAGCTAACAGAATTCCCAATTCTGTAAGAAGGTTTAGAAGCCTGGAAAACAATCAAACTGTTTGTTTTTTTTTTGATCAATAACTCGAAGATTTCATTAGAATATGCAAGAGGTAGAAAGTAAAATACAAAGAGGTAGAGAGCAAAGATTGTGAGAGATAAAATCTCTTATCTCTCCCCAACCCACCCCAAAAACATTTACAATTGTGCCCAGAACAAAAAATCTCTCACCACCTCTTGTTTAGCTAATGCATCAAGCCATCAGTTATAGAATTTGCATCTCTCTTAACCCATCCAATTCTTGGAAAACAATCAAGCTGTTAAGGTTTCAAAAGTTTTCGCAAGGCTAAAAGGAGGCTATTTGGGATTGGATCTAGCAGGAAAGTCAAGAAGTCAAAGAGAAGCTCCAAGAAAAGTAATGAAATTTTGAACCGAGACAAAGGAAAGGCTGATTAAGGGAGGCAGGGTGTTTTAGTTTGTAAAGTGGGTTTAGAGGGTGCCAACATGTTTGAGAAAGGATATTGGTAGTTTTTTCTTTTTTTTTTTGCTGAGACAGAGCTGGGATTGTTTTTCTTTTTTTTTTTTCCTAAGCTGAAATTTTGAAAGTTGGTTAGGATTTTGGTGTCTTTTGTATTTGGTTTTCTTGGGCATGGGAATTTGTCATGTGTGGGTTTTGCTTGGTTGTGAATTTTTGTTTCGGCTTGGGTTTAAGCTCGGTAAAATCTGGATGCAGCTTGTTTTTTTCTTCTCTCGGGTGATTGCTGGTCACCTTTCTTGTACGTTCTTTTTGTTTTTCTAATAAATTTTATTTTATTTTTATTACAAAAAAATACCAGTCAGTAGATTATCAGTTGGATTTCTCTGAAATTGGCAAGTACTCGGTAGGAGTCTCTTTCATCTTTTTATTCATTGTGGTTACAAGAACCATTTGTACATCCAGTTCAAGTAGTAGCAAAAGTTTTGTTGTAAATTGTAATTTTTATGCTGAATTACTGCAGGAAATGGGCCCACCATCTGTTATCAGTTATTTACAAATGATTTCTCTTTTTTAAAACTATGAGCATGGGGGGAGGCCATTACACGAAGCAATGGCCCCTCCCTTTTTCCTAAAGGTAATAGATATAAAGAGGGCAAATCCTTAATTATTTGTCAAAATATAAATGTATTTTAAGACTTAAGTGTACTAACTTTTATTAGTATATAGAAAGTATAAATAGCGATATCATTTGTCTTTTCACTGGGATAGAAATCAGTCCACGAAAATTAGAAGCTTTTAGAATGTTGTGTATCTAAAGCCTGTAGCATCCCTGGGTATAATATCAACTACGGTCAATGAATCACAAGGGCGTTCTTTGTGTACATGTACAACTTGGCCATGATTGTACGAAGGCATCCATTATGTATGGTCATGTTTAGATTCAATACAAAATGTTGGTAAAGTAAATTGTTGAAGTTTTATAGCATGCATACGAGTAGTGTTCTACATCAATGCCAGACAAAACTAATATCAGGATATATAAAACAGCGACTAATTTTGTTTGACATGTATGCAAGTCAGGTAATTTCCCTATCGAGGGACAGTGTATTATACAAGTGGTGGTTGACAATTCTATATAACATGCTCTCATGATAGTGCGTCTTTCTGTTGTTGCAGGATCTCAAGTGTTTTGTCTTCTCTCTTATCTCACTCCATTTTAAGATAAAGCCTATCTAGTCGAGGATCACCACCTTTTCATTACGAGGCCAGTGGGAAGAATTGCAATTTGTTTTCAAAGCGATGCCGGCATTGTTATGCTTTTTGGATCTGTTTTCTGGCTGCAAGTGTCTACGAGGTTTGATTTGGACTTCTTGGGTAGTAAATGGATGGAATGGATTCAGGTTTCTGGCTGTGGGTGTCTTGTACAAACTTTTATCTAGTTTATAAATAGCATTGATCGGCATTATATCCTGATATCCAATTAACGTGCTTTATATTGCTCTTTGTTGATGCATGGTAAATTACCTATACATGTCAATGGAAGTCGAAAGAATGGAAGACATTAATTGGTAGTTCTTATGACTCTTGGAAACTTGGCTTTGGCCCCTTCAATGGTATCCCCCCTTTTTCATCCCAGATCAGCGTTGGTTTGAGATATGCATGTATTCTTTGAATTTTTAATTTCTCTTGTGTGTTTACACCAGTGTTTTAGAACCACGATTGACCTAGCTGATCGGCTGTTCAACAGTTTTTAGGTGGGTTTTTAAAACCTCCTAATTTAGTCATTTGAGCCTTAGATTTCATGTTATTTGTTGAATCTATGAGGTTTTTGTGAGTTTTCCTAATATGTTTTTGCCCATCCTGAACCTGAAAATCTTGGGTGCAATACTGAAATCGTAGTAATCCAACCCTGGTCAACAATAGTTTTTCGAGAACTAAAGGATTATTAATATAATAGAAAATTTTCTCATGTGACAAATAAAAGAGATGTTTCTAATATACGGCTGAGACGTGCTGTGAGACTGAGGTTGGTGTGACCGTGTGAAAAGCAGATTTGGAGCCGTGTTGTCAATGGGCTGAATTTGGGTTGGGACGTTCTTAATAGTATTTGGAATCTAAGAATCCCCTTAAGATAAAGGTTTTCATGTTCTTGCTTCTTAGTAGCAAGCAAGGTTTAAAGGATTGGAAACAGAAGGTGTATTGGAAAGTCAATTTTAAGAGGCGTATCGGGATACGCTTTAGATATGCATGGATATGGATGAAAAATCAAGATACGTATCAATATGCTAGAAAATTCTAATAGATCTTAAAAAGCATATTAATAACAATAATTATAGATTTTATATGATTATAAATAAGTTATTTAAATGTAAACAAACATAATTTAATAGTTTATGTAAAACGTGACACAATTAATAACCATTGAAAAATAACGGAAAATTTATACATTAATTTTCAAATAACCGATATATTTTTTTAATACTTAATTAATAAATAATCCTAGCATTTATCAATAAACATGGAACATCCACTAAGAAAAAATAAAAATTTACTTAAAACAAAAATTTATATGACCATAATAAACAAATTAGTGTGGCTTAGTGATGAACATATATGGTCATTACTCATTAGAACCTAATGACGAAGGTTCGAATATTGTTATCACTAAAACTTTAGAATTTATGCTTACAATTATAAGAGCTAAAATTAATGGCTAATGTAATTAATGAGAGGAAGAATCATTAATTAATGAGAGAGGATTAGAGAGAATTGGGCATTAAATGTAGATTAATGAAAAATAATGATAAAAAAACTCTCTAAATGAATTAAGTGTATTGGACTGTTTCGGGCTTGTATCTATGGGCCCGTTTTGATCGATACATACAAAAAGAAACAAGAAGACAATTTCTACACGTTTTGCATATACGAAATTTTGAACTTTGGCAGCAAGTTACCTACGAAAAGAAATTTAATCAATAAAGGTTTTAAGATAGATGGTACATGCTGCCACTGTGGAGAAGAGGAAGATATTATCCATATATTCAAAGATTGTGATTATGCGAAGCAAGCCTGATCTTACTGGGCCGATAAATGACGCATCCATGTATGATTGGTGGACTTGAATTGTTGGGATGAAGTGCCCATCTGATTCTCTATTCAAAGAAAATGCGTTGTAATTTGCTAGTTTATTTGAAAAACCAAAAATGACATTATTTAATAATAGCACTACTCAACTGCCTATTCTCCTTAATAAGGCCCACTCCTATTTTTTGGAGATTAATGTAAGTCTTTTAAAAGAGGAGATTGATTCTAGTGATGAAGTTTGGGGCCCAATTATTTGGGCCTGCCCTATCAAGATCAATTTTGATGTCTCGCGCAACTTGGGAGGTCACTGTTCCATCGCTTGCATTGTATCGGTATCGCTACCATTTACTCTGCCGAAGCTTGGGTTCGATGGGAAGCACTCAACATTGCCAGAGATTACCATGTCATCCTTGAAGGAGACTCGAAATTCATCATCATCAATTGTTTGAAGAAGGGTGTGAACCCACCGTGGAGATTGCATAAGATCATTGAGGAATGCCATCATGTTCTATCTCCTTTAAACTCAGGTATCTCTTTTTGTCATGTTTTTTCTGAAAGCAAATTCGGTAGTGAATTGGTTGGGTCGTAATACTCTTATTGCAGGTGTTATAAGTTTGGATGTTTTGCCTTGGTCTCTTAATTTTATTTGCTTCTGTGATGTTTGGGACGTGCTAGGCCCAGTCCTGACCCAAACGCAAGCTATAGGGTTTGTTGAAACTAACAAGTAATATGTTATGTGCCTTAGGAGAATACACCCCTAAAAACTAGTTGTTAGAGGGAGGGAATCTAAGCACATATATACCCCACAACAGCATCCCATACTACCAATATGGGACAAATGGATCATAATATTTCACCATGCTCTATAGTCTCGACATCCACGTAGGCTGGCTTTGCATTAGTCCACCTAGTCCCGGTCGAACACTGCAATACCGACATCACCACCTACGTCACACGATTGCAACTGGGAGGCATAATATAGGCTCTGATACCATTTGTTATGTGCCTTTGGAGAACTCACCCCTACAAACACATATATATTCCACAATAGCATCCCATACTACCAATATGGAATACCTCACATTAACATCCCATACTACTAATATGAGACAAATAGATCGTAACATTCCACCATGCTCTACAGTCCCAGCGCCCACGCGGACTGGCTTTGCACTAATCCACCTAGTCCCACTGCAATACCGGCGCCACCATTTGTTATAATCCCAAATAGGGTGTAATGTGAAGAAAAATACAACTTAAATAGACTCTGAAACAAATTCCTAAAATCTTGATTCCAACATTAATCCATGTATCCTACTCAATACAACCATTATCCACATAATTTCCCAACATGACCCAACTACTTAAACTCAACTTATAACTCTTAACTGACACATGTAAATATTTCTCCATAAAAATCTCAACAATTGATCCTTATCCACCCAATGACTCCCCAAGTTTCTCTAATAACTTTGACCCATGGGCCCCATTAGTGTGTCCGTGACATTCTCACCCTCTTAAAATTGACCTTGTCGTCAAGGCCAGAGCCTCCAACAAGCCAAACGCAGCCAGCTTTGACATATATTGTGATGGTAAGAATTGGGGCAGATGAGTCTTCGTCTCTGCTTTCTGGCGACACCAATGGGAGTCTTAGTAGCATCCCAGATCATCTTTTCCATGCTTATTGATACAATTCATGGCCTGAGTATTTGCAAGAGATGACGCCACGATGAGACTCCTTTTTACATCTCTATTTTTGTCATTTACAGCAGTAACACACCTTCCCTTAGCCGCAAATAGTTTCCATCCAATCTCCGCAAATCTTGTGGGAACAGGTAGAGTGTGACATTTAAAGCATCAACTACCACTCTATCCATTAAGAGCTGCAAACTTGATGCTGTTTGTATAATTTGTAGTCCAAATTCCTTCAAAACCTCAGACCCTCTGTATAGCATTCTCCTGAGAACCTCTATTGTCATGACCAAACAATTTGCATTTAGCGAGAGGGTGACACCACCTGTCATCCACTTAGCTTCTAAAAACTCTTGGCTCAATCCTTTATATTGTTGATTGCTTACAGCTCCCAACGGTGATGTATAAATTATCTGCTGATTATCTCTAGAAGCCATTGCAATAACATAATGGCTAAGCTAAAATAAGCAACATGTAATGAAAGAACAACCACGCGTGATGCTTATAGAAACCATGAGAAGGCATATTTTCAATCCCAATTGTTGAAAGCGTTAGCATACACTTAATACTTAGTGAGGAATTGTGACACCTGCTCCAATGAATCCCATTCAGCCACCCAGCACCTAACGTTAACAACCTCAACACCTGGCGAGAATCCATCTTTAAACTGCAAAACTAGCATGTCCTTAACCAAATTTTTTTGGGTCACGTTGCTCCTGGATAGGCAATTGGTTTGCAACGAGAATTCTTTTTTTCTGCACAGCAAACGATATGGCATCTGAACCTCTGCAAATAATAAGTAGAACAGTGGGGGAAATCTGTAGATTCGAAGATGGCCTGCTTTAGATTAATCGACGGGGAAGAGTAGCAGAGTCATGACTGATTGTTGTTACAATGGAGAGAGATCTCAGGCCCGCTTTGAGTAAAGATCCCAATGGAGGAGTCTGTGGATGGATGAAGGATGCTTCCATTTCTCTAAGGTAGACTTTTCCATCCCTCTTCCTAGTTTGGGTTTCTTCCCTTGAATTGTCACATTCTCTACCAACCTTTTGAGCTTTCGACCACTGGAGACGCTCTTTCCCGTCATCAGAGATGGCTTCAATGTTCTCTTTGGTGTATACAACCGTGTAGGCTTTAGGTAGACCCTCTGTTGTCCCTATCTTCTCCTCTTCTTCTTCATGACCGTCTTTGTTGAGAGCCATCACAACTAAGGTTGAGACTTTTCTCTGCCAATGAGAGAAATTAGAGTTACAAGAAAAGCTCATGGAGTTGTTCCTGTCAGGGTGTCGTGTAACAGACCAATCACATGACTCTTGCTGTGGTTGATCTCCATTGGATCTACATGGTGAATAAAAAGATTCAAGTTGATCAAGACGAGCTGAGAGACTCCAACACCCTAAACTTGTCTTGCTTCGTCACCAACAATCGAACCTTTCCTTGTAGTTGGAAAAGCCGGTGTTCAAAACCGGGATCCATGGCTGGCTCTAATACCATTTATTACAGTCCCAAATAGGATGTAACGTGAATTCTGTCTACTTCGAGGGAGACGAAGACCTCTAAGAGATAAGAATCTCAATTGTAAAAGATAATTCTCATAATTTCTTAATTGAGAAGAAAAATACAACTTAAATAGACTCTGAAACTAATTCCTAACAACTTGGACCCAACATTAATCCATGTATCCTACTCGATTCAACCACTATCCACATAATTTCCCAACATGACCCAACTACTTAAACTCAACTTGTAACTCTTAATTGACCCAATGTAAATATTTCTTCACAAAAATCTCAATAACCGACCCTTATCCACCCAATGACTCCCCAAGTTTCTCTAATAACTTTGACCCATGGGCCCATTAGTGGGTCCGTGACATTAATGTTACGATCCATTTGTTCCATGTTTGTAATATGGGATGCTAATGTAAGGTATCCCACATCGTTAATACGGGATGCTGTTATAGGGTATATATGTGTTTGGGTTTCCTCCCTCTAATAACTAGTTTTTAGGGATGAATTCTCCTAAAGCACATAACATGATAACCCTCTAACAACTAGATGAATTCTCCTAAGACACATAACATGATAGCAGAGGTAGAGGTAGAACCTACTTAATTTTGATTGACAGCTAACAATATTGATGCAGACTCATCCAACCCAATGACCATGGTCGTAACTTCTTCAAAACCCAGACTTTGCACCTAAGGTTGGGAGAACCCTAGCTGTTGGAATTTTGTATTGCTTATGTACTCTTACTACATCAGTGCCCCAAATAATTGTGTGCAGCCATTTGTCCTCCCACACAAACTGCACCCCTAACACGGGATAAAGTTTAGCTCGTTCTGTTAGTTCTAAAATTTGCCCAAAATCTCCATTCCCACCCTTGATTGAGACGTGTGTACCCTTACCCCTATTCACTCTCCTTCATCCAATCTGAGCTCGGAATCCACACTCTCCGGCGCTGATGATCGTTTCGACAATCTCACCGTTTAGAGGTATTTATTCCCCATCTCTCTCACACCCATTACGATTAGGGTTTGATATTATTTTTGATTTTTTTTTTTCAATTCAAAACAGAGAAGGGAAGGTTATTCACTACCACCGGCCATCTCAGGCAACCACTGCCAACAATAAACATGTGGTGTGCTTTTTCCCCTCTTCCATTCTATTCTATTTTTTTTTTTTTCCTTTTTCATTTGCATTTTCCCTCGCAAATCCATATACAACGTCTGAAATGTTAGAAGAAGGTTTAACAGGTTTTGTTGTAGAGTCCAGATAACGTGGACCTGAACGATGCAACTGGGATTTTGCTTCTAGAATCATACCAGAAGGGACTGAGAAAATCAATTGAAGTCCTAAGTGAAATGTAAATGTGGGATTACCGCACAAATTCCTTGTTCCCAAAAATATTCATTTATTTCTTTTCAACCTCATTAATTTGACAACTCCAAAACAAGTTCATTCATATAAACATCTATATCTACATACTAAATGCAATGTGCAAAGGTGAAACTTTTATGCTTTGTAGTTTATTTTCAAAGCCATCATATCTTTTTTCTTTAATTTTTCTTCTTGTTTCTTTTCAAAGGCATATATCTTTTTTCAGTTTTTCTTTAATTTTTTAATTTTAAAATTGAGCAAAATAAAAAGTGATCAATCATCTTTAAAACTTTTAACACTCCTTATTTATACACCATTAAGTCATTAACTCTCTCTCTCTCTCTCTCTCCTCCTTTTCCATTAACTCTTTTAGTAATCTCTCCTTATTAATTTTGCTATTAACTCTCTCCTTCAATAACTCATGCCACTAATTCTCTCTCATCTCTATTACTCCATTAAATTGCATAAAATACATTAACTTTATTTATATGCATTCATTTCAATTTACTCATAATTATATATATTAGTTATATTTGCATTAAATTGTAATTATTAGTAAAGATTAATTATATTGAAATTGAGATATTCAATAATATATTATTACACTAAATAATCTACTTCCATTCAAAAATTATAATCCATTTATATTCCATTTGAAAATAATAAAACTAATTAATCATAATAAAATAATTTAGTAAGTTATTTAAATAAAATAAAAATAATTATTAATTATTGTTATTGATATAAATATTTTATTAATATAATAAAACTTTTAATTAATAAAAGGAATAAGATAAATCAAAAACTAATATCAATTTAAAATTAATATAAAACTAATACAAAATTATTAGTTTTATAATTAAATTTTATTCATTTAAAACCAACTTAAGTTCTACTAAAAATAAAAATTTATATAAATTTCATAAGGAATTTAAATTTAATAAAAACCTAATATATTTAAATAAATTCAAATATTTACTAATTTTAAAAATTAATAAAAATATTAATTTTAAATATAGTTTAATTATTTTAAAATCAATTTAAATTTCATTTAAAAATAAGGAAAATTATAAAAACCTCATTTGGTTTTCTAACAATCCAATGAAACTCCTTTGTGTTTTGACCTTGGTTAGGGTAAAAACACAAAGGTGGTTTATAAAATTGTTTTAAGATGATGTTTTCTTATAATTTTACCTAGAAATAATACAAAAATAATAATAAACTAATAAAACTTAATAAAAAATTATTTTTCAAAAAAATAGATTAACATTAAGATACAAAAAATAATACAAATTTAGATAGAGAATAGAAAATTAGCCGCTCTCACTAAAGCACAACTTAAAATGTGATCGGATAAACTAGATATAACCTCAAAAAACTAATATTTGAATTAACTTGGATATACACCACTTAATTGGAAATGTAGCTCCATCTTCAATTTTATTTATTTATACCGTAGATCGCACAGGTCCTGACTAATATATTATAATACCAGATTTAAACACGGATTAGCACCCCCCCCCCCCCCCCCACCCACCGCACCCAACTAATGACCTAATGTGCATAAGCTTCTATTCTAATTCTATGGCCTGGACCTGGAGTCTGGACACGAGACCAAAAGAACTGACCGGTCGATTAATGGGTTGACCCATGCTCCGGTTCATAAATCTGGTAGTGTTGGCGCTCTGCTTCCTCTCTCATTTCCCACACAATTCTGAAGTCTGAACAGATAAGGCTTCCCTCTTGTTTCTGCTCGAGCTCCTCTCTCTCTCTCTCTCTCTCTCTCATGAGTCGAAAAAGTCTCTCATCTTAAGATCTCATTAACCCACTCTCATTGGCTCGTTCTCTTGTTTCTTCAATCATGGGTTCTAATGTACTCCCGCAGGTACTCTTTCCTCCTCACTTTCTTAGTTTCTTTTTTGTTTATTTTCTTCATAGCTTATCGATTTGTTGATTAATATGCTTTTCTGTTTATAGGCTCTTGTTTCAGTCCCAAGGACTGTGTCTCCTTGTTCTTCAAAGAAGCAGCTACGGGTCTCTACTGTCTTTTCCTCTCGTTGGTCTTCCTTCAACTCTAACAGAATTACGGTTTCTAGGGTTTCTTCCAGTGGATTTGGCTTGAAAGTAGATCCAATTGCCGCTCGACGGAACAAATTACCATTCGTTGTAAAGGCTGAATCCAATTCTGAGGGAGAAGTTATTGAAACTACTGACAATTCTGAACCGGAGGAGACAGCCAATCCTGAAGTCCCCGCCGCAGAAACTGAGGTAGAAACAGAGGCCGAAGCTGCAGCGGTGGACGCTGAAGCAAAACCGCCTAGGAAACCCCGGATCAAGCTTGGAGAGATAATGGGGGTACTTTTCTTTGAGTTGATTATTTCATTTAATCGATTTATTTGTTTTCGTTGATCCCTTGTAGAATTTGGGATTTAATCGAATCCTTGAATTCCCTTTCTTGGAGTGTTAGATTTTGAATAAGAGAGCTATTGAGGCATCAGAGAAGGAAAGGCCCACTCCGGATATCAGGACTGGAGATGTTGTAGTGATCAAATTGGTAACTGGGTCCCTGGTTTTCTATTTAGATATTATTTTTTCATTTATAGAAAAAAAAAGCTTATGATTTTTTGTATGCAATCCACCCATAGGAAGTCCCGGAGAACAGGCGTAGGTTGTCCATCTACAAAGGTATTGTGATTTCCAAACAAAATGCTGGAATCCATACTACAATCCGAATTCGGAGAATTATTGCTGGTATAGGAGTTGAGATCGTCTTCCCTCTGTAAGTATTTGTTTATCAATATTGAATTGTCTTTCACGTGAATAGTTAAAACCGATTGGGCTAATTTTTCTTGTCTCTTCAATTGCTCTATATATGGACAATCAAACTTGACAAAGCTAGACTTCCTGATCAATAGACAGTGAAATATGACGGATATTGAAACACAGTTTCAAATATATAAAATAAATTGGATATATGAGATAAGTAGACTCATGCATAACATTATTTTGCATTTTGAGATAATTGTGTTGGTTTCCTTTAACTAACTTAGAAAAAAATGTAAAGCCAAAAAACTTGAAAAACAATGAGTTCTTCATGTGTAATTGAATACTACCCTGGTAAATATATTGCAGTAATTTCAGTTTTTGGGTTGTTTCAGTCAAATTTATGTTGATTTGGGTTTTGTACTTTAAATTGTCAACATTCTCTCTAATTTCAAACAGCAACCTGGTTTAGGCTATTCATTTCCTTGATGTCCGAAGTCCACACATTAGTCAAAGGGATAAATGAAAGGAAAAACAAAAAAATGGACTCCACTACAGTTTTGTTGCAAAAATGTGTAGGTGTACATAAGCCATCTTGATTTAAGTTTGGGGCCTTAACATTTTAATAATCCTAGGCTTTTCTAGTGTTTTAGAGTTTAGAATAGGAGTCATTACTTGGCATAATGGTAAATCTTGGGCTGACAAGTATGAGACCAATCCATCCCTCCCAAGACCCTAGATGGCTGGACCAACATTGGGTAATGGTTTTTTTTTTTTTTTCATTGAAGAGTTTGAAACGTTTGCCTTTGTTTTGATTGCTTTTGTTTTTAGTTGTTAATAAGTGGTAAATTTTGAACCTGTTCGGTTACAAATATAATAAAACATCACATGATCGTGCACCATGTTGCTCATTTTCAAAAGAATCTCTATGCTAGCGGTCATAAACCGTCAGCCTAGGTCTCCAAACTGTTGGTATAGATTTTTACTGGTGGATGGCCAGCAGTCAATGTCATCAGCATTGGCACAGAGCTTCTCTGAAGAATGAAAATGAGCAACATGGGGCATGATTATTTTTGTGCTCCAAGTTACTTTTTTTGTGCTGTGGGTTCATTTTTCATTCTAAAAAGAGTGAGGCCCATGGCAGAATTTTGTAATCAAACGATCTCATGTTATTCATTCTTGCCTAGAATGAGTAAGAATTGGAAGAATGAGGCTCACAGAAGTTAACCAAACATGGCCTAAATTGACTTATAACCAAGTAAATCTTGTTTTCTAAATCCCCTGCATTTTGATTTGTTTCTTTTTGTTCTTTGCCTGTGTCCATGAAAAAGGAAAACTTGCCCTTTGAACAGGAGCTAAACATTCGAAATATTGATGCCAAAATGACTTCAATTTTATGACACTCAGTTAAAAGTTTTATACAAACTGTTGAGTAATTTCTTTAATTTAGAAACAAAAGCTGCATTCAGGACATGCAAAATGATTCTGAATGCCTAGGATGATCTTCACAGAAGATTTTCATTTATTCAAAACTAGTTTGAAAAAGCTGCCCTTTTTTGCTTGAGTTTCATATTATGCTCTCCTGGCTTTTTCTAGAGCACTCTCTGAGTTTCAATGGTTTTACCATGAAATTGAACATCTTTTGGCCCTACCTGGGAGATACCCCACCTGATAGACTGATTTGTTTTTCGGACATGATATATTTAGTTGGGCATCTATAAAGAGAAATTCTTGGTCACAAGATTCCTTAGACGTTTCCATAATTGGAAACAAGTCCCACTTCAAAGGAGAACTGGGTTGAAACTGACAACGTAGCAGCAACTGTGGTTGTTATGTGAATTGTAACTATGATTGTTTCTGTACTTGGCTGAGAGTAGACGTTAAGTGGTTCATTGCAAGTAATTTTATAATGTTTTGATATCAGGAATACGTATATACTATAAACTAACCCGTCTTAATTACAGGTACTCGCCAAACATCAAAGAGATAAAAGTTGTTAGCCACAGGAAGGTAAGGAGAGCAAGGCTGTACTATCTGAGGGACAAGCTCCCAAGACTCTCAACCTTCAAGTAAAATATCATCTTAGGAACTTTCGGCCTTCTTGTTGTTGCTTTCTCTCAAGGATTGTGAGAGCTGTAGTTTCTTGTCAACTGTGAATCAATGTTAGCCTTTTGTGGTAAATGGTTGGTGTTCGTGGAATGAACCAATATTCTGGCAATTTTTTTAGAATGGAGGGAAAGCCTATTGGCGTTTGTCGATCAGTTTTTTCTTATATAAACATTTGAAAGCGTAGAAAAGATCCATTACGAGAAAGCAGAGTACAAATGAAAGCCAAAAAAAGCCATTCTCACGAGGCAGTTTTAGTGAGCCTGGTTCTCCTGAAAGGAAAGACTGCGTAAACACCGTGAGAACATGGTATCCATCCACACAATGGGAAGATCTGATTTTGCATATTAAATTCATAGAGAGATATTCCTGATGTGTGCAGCTGGATGCCGTGTTCTCAGGGTGCGTACAATTTTTCATTTTAGGATATCTTGTCTCTCTTTTTAGGGCATATTTGTCTAAATGCATTTATCTGTGTTCTTTTCATCAGTAAATTTATCTGAATGTGTTAAACAATTGACCATTTTTAGGGCATGCTTTGTTATTTTTGTAAACATGGTAATTTATCAAATGATATCCATAGGAAAATTGTGGAACCCACAATTATTGATATCAGATAAGTTGATTAACTTATCCTCTCCACTCTCAACCAAAAGTTTAGCTAGGGGTAGATTTGAGCCGAGCCGAGCCGAATACTTTGTTATTCTAGCTTGGTTCATTGAAACTGTATTAGGCTCGAGTTTGAGTTCGAGCTTGGCTCGGTTCAAAGTTTGTAAATTTGTGTTCGATTGCAGGTCATTTAAAAAAAAAAATATGTATATATATTATTTTATATACAAAAAATTAAGAATTATAAAAATTATTTACTATTATACATAAAAAATAAAAATTTTATATATAAAATATTATTATTTAAAATAAAAATTATTTATTATATATTTATATGTATATGTATGTATGTATGTATGCATGTATATAATAAAAAATATTTATTTATTATACTAGGCTCGTGAACCTCACGAGCCGAGCTTCACTGAGCTCGAGCTCAGCTTGAAGCTTGGTTTAAACCGAATCGAACTCGAATAGCTCATGAGAAACTCGACTCGTGGCCACCACTAGGTTCAGCCCTCCAAACAAGGCTTACTCAATTCCACATAACTTGCAAATGCCCACTTATTTTTAGAAAACTTTTGGCTGTTTAGGTGCTTTCTTGCATATGACATGTTATTATGGGTGTGGGGTAAAATACCAATAACACAATGAAACCAGGTTAGAATTCATAAATTGATTTCCCAAATGTATTTATCCCCACCTTCCATATACAACATCCCTAGGTGAATTGGGAATCTTTCCCCATCTTGACACTAACCCGAACTATACAATCACATTGTGAATGTTGAGGTGGACTGAACTCAAGTTACCCATTTTTTAAGCCTAACAAAATTGAAGTGGAAACCGTCCAATTCCCACTTCCAATGGTTTAACTGTTCCAACTGACCTCTCTAAAGCCAAAAATCCAGATTTGATGGGGTTTAACCGTTCCAACTTCCAATGCAATGCGAGCCCATACTATCTTGATGAGGTTGGTTTACACTTTACATATCACATGCTCTTGAAGTTCAAACTACGTTTATATATGATCTCATAATTGGATCATTAATGGAATTAATTAGCAAAGCTGATCTATCTCGTTGTAGCCATTAGCATCCTTTTCGAGGAATTTCTAACTAGATTGTACACAGTTCAAGTTCTCACCAAGATAATATTCTCTTGTTGATCCAATGCAGCTCTCAAACTTGAAGGACTTGTATAGCAACTAGCCCAGCATCAAATGCTCGAGCAGCGAGAACCACTACCTGATGGAAAGCATATGGTGTTTGCTCTGGCCTTAATGAGCACGACTATTTCAGCAAGCATTGAATCTTCCACAAAGGTGGACATGCTCTCCATATTTAAGAGAATGGTAATTGAGCTCTTTTGCTTAGAATGATTTAGGATGTTAAATAATCTAAATTGGTCCTTGTTTCTTCATTCCTTGAGGTTAGAGCTAGACAATTCCTAGAGTTTATCTCCCCAAAGTGAAGAGCAGTCTACATGTATACTATTAGTGCTCCATCTTAACTATTATTCTCAATGTGGGTAGTTTGTATTCAGGAGAAGAAGCTAGGATAGTAGGTGTAGATGAGGCCCGTGAGGGAGCCTCATTGGCAGGGGAAAGAAATGGGGGGAGAGGGGGCCAGGTTTTTGGTGTCAAGCACGGGAGCCGGTGAAATCTGAGGAGGATCTAGAGAAATGATGAAATCATCAAAAAATATCAATAGAAGCATAGAGATAGAGAGTGGCACTAATCTCGCCATGGTCCAAGAATGAAGAAAGATGAAAGAGGATAAAGAGATCAAAGGAGGTTTTTCTCAAGTTTCAAACAAGGTTATTTTAGTAAAATTATATGTAAAATAATTTATAAAAGGGTAGAATGGGTATTTGAAAAAACTGGTGCATCAGTTATTTTAACATTTTTCTGGATTGGTGATAGAAGAGCGGTATATTGAGGCAATATATACATAATTAATTCAACATAATATAATATATTTTATTACAAATATTACTATTTGAAAATCAATTATACATTAAAATAATGTTTAGAAAATCTAGATTTAAATATATACAAATAAAAATTTATTCAAAAAGTAAAAATATGTTATTAAAAATATTACTAAAAAATACATTAAAATATTGTTAAAAAGGATTAAAAAATCAGCATACATTAGAATCTATCTTAATAATTTATAAAATTAGATAAATGGAGAGAAAATAACAATAAATTATATTGTGCAAATTTTTTAAAATACCCCTATGGCTTAGGAAATTGAGTAACTTTACCTCTAATGTTTAACGGAAAGATGCACAAGACCATTTAACCCATCGTTCTTATTTAAATTTTCAAAATGAAAGATTTAAATAAAAGATCGTGTTTATTTTGAAGTAAATTGTTACAGTTTCCTCTCCTGAATGTCAATGTCCGAGATCAAATCTGGTTGGTCTTTGATTTGGTATTTTAGTTTGTGAAATAAATAGTCTGCCAAAACACCGACTAAAGATGTTATGCCAAAAAAATATTAATCGAATGGCTCACTGAGATAACTCTGTATTCTTTAATGAAAAAATTCTCAGAATTTTTGTAGAAACCGATGCTAATCCCTATGAATAGAAAATATTAAACCCCGTGAAATGAAGCAGGACGGGTCAATTCTAGAGTGAAAACCTACGGGATTTCTGAATTTTCACATAGGGCAAGAGAACCCTGCATAAAATCCCTTCGGGTTTGAAGATTGTAAGGTGAATTTTCAACGACCCATTGCAGTCTCCTGCTAATGTTGGTCTTCTTATTCAGGTATAAAGTCCCTGTATACAAACCCTTGTATTGCTAAAACAATGACCAAATCACTACCTCCTCAATATAGAACAATTTCTCTAATTTAAATTTAGTTATCCAAAAATAAATTCCCAGATTTCAAATCCAACCAAGCTTTATCACCAGATAATCGAAACGAGAGGAGAAGGAATCCTTTTTCTTTCCTACTTTATTTTGGTTGGCCTCCACTGTTTACAAAAGAAATGGATATTTGAGTTTTATTTTGAAAATTTGAAGAACAACAGAGGGTAAAATTGACCATAAAAGGGTAAGATTGGGTTTAAAAAAATTATACCTCACTTGGTTTTACATGTGAACCAATTGTGATGGAACAATAATGGATGCTAACAGTAATGGGGGATTTAGTCAATTGTCAGAAAAATTGAAGGTACCTTAAGACAATATGTAAATAGTAAGGGTAGATTTAGGTAGCTTTTGATAACGCTTTTAATAAGTGTTTGGGTATGTCTTGAAAGTTGATCTGAAATTGCATTTTAGATCTGAAATGTTTAGATCATGGGCCATCATTGAACGTGTTTAAACAGGGTTCAGATGTGTCCAAAAGTCTAAAATAACCCAATAATATTCAAATAAACAATACATGTCCTTTTTTAAACCCGGATTTCTTTAACAACAAAGGGACTTGCCTCACTGTCCAACTACTACACTGCTTGACCGACGAACACCTAACCATCTGTGACGCAAAGGGCGACGACTTTGTATTTTCAATAGTAAGGACTCCCCATGGCAAATATCGAAACCAAAATGGCCAAATCATGGCTTTCCTACAAACAACGGCCGTTAGATGATATAGGTTTCCGTTCTAAAAAAGGCAACCCAACAAATCTCTAGGAAAATATTAAGAACAATTTGAATTAAGAAA
The DNA here is from genome assembly GCF_055504915.1 of Nelumbo nucifera. Taxonomy (NCBI): domain Eukaryota; kingdom Viridiplantae; phylum Streptophyta; class Magnoliopsida; order Proteales; family Nelumbonaceae; genus Nelumbo; species Nelumbo nucifera. The sequence continues at coordinate 31,622,734 of NC_142654.1, forward strand.
ATACTTGAAAAGAAGAGAGAACTCGTATGAGGGGAATTGACTTCAATGTATTGGATCACTAAAGCTAGTGGTATTTATAGACTCCATTGGAGAGTTTGAATTACACATGGAAACATACAAGATAGCAATTAACAACAGAAGATTAGATAGAGTACATGAGAGATCATGTTGATCTAGTCTCATCCTTATCTATCTCAGAGTCCTTATTAGAGTCCAGATTAGATCTAGATTGGTTAAGCCTACCAGAGTCCAGATTAGATCTGGCCGGTTAGGTTTATCTCCAATATGCCCCCTCAAGCTGAATGGCCGAATATGAAGCTTGGACCCCAGAAGATTGAACCGTTGTGTGGCTAGAGGTTTGGTGAAAACATCAACTACCTGGTCTTCAAAACAAATGTAACGGATGGATAGTTTGTTAGCCACGCAGAGATCCCGTAGGAAGTGAAAGTCTACTTCCACATGCTTGGTTCGTGCGTGAAAGATTGGATGTGCCGCAATATAAGTAGCACCAAGATTGTCACACCACACTATGGGCTTCAAAACAGGAAAACCAAGATCGGTCAAGAGAGACTGAATCCATAGAACTTCAGTGACAGTATTGGCAAGAGATCGAAATTCTGATTCTGTAGTGGAACGAGCCACAGTATGTTGTTTTTTTAAGCTCCAACTGATGAGGTGATGACCCAAATAAACAACAAATCCTCTTGTAGACCGGCAATCATCCGAACAGCTGGCCCAATCAGCATCCGTGAAGGCATTCAACAGAAGAGAGGTAGAGGAGGAAGCAAAATGAAGACTATGATCAAGCGTGCACTTGAGATAACGCAGGATGCATTTCACAGCAGACCAATGCTCATCAGTTGGTGTTTGAAGAAACTGACGAACCTTGTTGGCGGAGGAGATATCTGGTTTGGTTAAGGTAATGTACTGAAGTGCACCAACAACGCTCCTGTATTCAATATGGTTGGAAAGAGGTGTCTCTGATGTTTTGCTTAGCTGAGCAGATGCCACCATCGGAGAACTATAGGGTTTGGCTCCATCAAGTTTGGTACGATGCAACAGGTCTAGAATATACCATTTCTGAGAGAGGTGGAGGTCGTCAGAGGTCCATTGTGCCTCGATTCCAAGAAAATAGTGTAATGAGCCAAGGTCCTTGATAGGAAACACTGTCGAAAGCTGTTGAAGTAGGGAAGAAATAGTAGAGGGAGAGTTGCCAGTAACTATGATATCATCAACATACACCAAGATGTACATAGTAATGAACTTACTCTTGTAAATAAACAATGAGGGATCAACAACAGAATTCCGAAAGCCCAGAGTAAGTAGAGTGGAAGTCAGACAAGAGTACCAGGCACGGGGAGCTTGCTTGAGTCCGTATAGGGCTTTCTTTAGCTTGCACACATAATCTGGGTAATCTAGATGTTCGAACCCCTTGGGCTGACGAACATAAATGTCCTCGACAATGAGGCCATGAAGAAATGCATTGTTGATGTCTAGTTGCCGAACAGACCATCGGTGGGTAGTGGCAAGAGCTAGAATGGTGCGAACTGTGACTGGTTTTACTATTGGACTAAAGGTGTTAGTAAAGTTAACGCCTAGTATCTGATGAAAGCCTTGAGCGACAAGTCTGGCCTTGTATCGCTCTAGAGAGCCATCTGACTTCCAGTTAATTTTATAGACCCACTTAGTACTTATAGCGTTCATGGATGGATGATAAGGTACGAGATCCCATGTGCAGTTCTTCAAGAGGGCACCGAACTCCAGTTGCATGGCCGATCTCCAATGTGAAGATTTGGCTGCTTCGGTATAGGAACGAGGCTCTGTTTCAGAGGAAAGAGAGCTAAGCAAGGCAGTTGGTATGGGGTATCACGTGGTTAGATGGGACCAAACAGGGATAGTGCCATCCATTGAATGTGTAGTCATAGAATGCTGCCGGGTGGGTGGTGGAACAACTAGTGTGGTAGCCAATAGCTTCTCCATCATACGAAAGCGAGGTTGCCTGTGTACAAGAGCTTCAATTGGAGAAGTATGTGCAACTGAGATGGAAGGAGAGCTTTCTGGTAAAGGGGCTGTAGGAGGCGATTGAACTGTAGAGGGAGATCCCTAAAGCTGAGGGGAAACATGCAAATAGAAACCAGGGGGAGCACTAGAAGTGGATGATGGAGGAACGCTAGGAAAGAGATCCTCATCAAACACATGGCATGCAATAAACTCTCTACTTGTCTATGGGTGGAAGCATCTGTACCCTTTATGAGAATGACTATAACCCAGAAAAATGCATTGCAACGAACGATACTGAAACTTGTGAGCATTATATGGCCGTAGGAGAGGATAACAGGCGCATCCGAAACACCGTAACATAGAGTAGTCAGGGTTCTTCTGAAACAACATCTGAAAAGGAGATGAACATTGCAAGGTGGGAGACAGAAGCCAGTTAATCAAGTATATAGATGTCTCGGCTGCATCGGCCCAGAAGGAGAAAGGACGAGGAACCAGTATGTTTTATTTGCAAACATACTGTTCTGTCATGTGTGTGCGAATAGGACAACCGATGGGAAATACCCTATGAACCAAGATAGAAAGAGAGCTTGTGATACTCTCCTCCCCAATCAGATTGAAAAGCACAAATTTTGGAGTTGAAAAATAATTCAACATGTCGCTTGAATTTTAAAAATACCTCAAAAACATCATATTTTCGTGCTAAGGGATATATCCACAAAATTTGGAATAGTCATCAAGAAATAACACATAATACGAATACCCTTTATTAGACTTAACTGGGGAAGGACCCCACACATAAAAAAAAATTAGTTCCAATGGACTTTGAGACCTAGACGAAGACAAAGGCAAAGACAAACGACGACTCTTACCCATTTGACAAGATTCACAAACAAATAAACTAGAATTTTTACCAGAATACGGTAAACCATACTGAGAGATGACTTGCTAGACGGTACGAAATGCCACATGACCAAGACATTGATGCCAACCCTGAAGGTTTGTCCGTTCACCAACAAGAGTAAAAGGTCCAGTTGTGAGTTGTGTGAAATGGCTGTTGTTGATGGGAAGTAGTACAATCATCCTCTACTGACTCCTCGAAGCAAAATTTTCCCCGTATAGTCCTTCACAAAGCAACAGTCACGGTGAAACTCAAAGAATATATCGTTGTCCTTTGTAAACTTACTAACAGATAATAAATTCTTGCAGATTGCAGGAACATGACAGATATTAGTCAATGTGAAAGCATGCTGATTAAAGAGAAGAGACGAGGAATCAGTATGTTTTATTTGCAAACCTTGGCCATTACCCACTCTGACCTGACCAGAATCTAGATACTCTGACCGATTTTGGATGTTATCGGTGTCGAATGTCATGTGATGTGTTGCGCTTGAATCTGGATACCATGTTGGATCAAATGACAAATTACCACTGTTGTATGAAGGCGCAGTAAGACTGTTGTAGGCGACGGGTTGTAATTTTGGTCATTATTATTTGCAAAAATGTATTTCGCCTTCCAGCAGGTGAGCGCACCATGTCCTGGTTTGTTGCAGATCTGATAGATAATCAGAGGTGCCTTACCTCGTTCACCATTGGAGAATTGATTCTAATTGTAATTTTGTTGTGGATTAAAGTTCTGAAAATTTTGTTGTTGATCTCTCCCTCGACCTTTACCATGGCCGTAGGTATTCTGAGATTGTTTTTGTTGATTTTGGAAACCTGAATTGTTTTTCAGTTTCACTCCAACTACATTAGCAGCTAGTGAAATACCCGAATCAGATGAGATGTGTCCTTACTCTTCGAGCCAACTCTCATGGTTCAAAAGAAAGCCAATAATATCATGCACACCAAGGGTATGCGCATCTGGTCTATTGGTTATAGCTATCACAACAGACTCATATCCATTCCCTAACCCAACTAGAATATAAAGAACCAAATCAAATTTATGAATAGGTTCAACAACAATAGACAAACTATCCGCTATAGATTTTGCTTTTTGAATGTAAGAAGAAATAGATAGAGACCCTTTCTTTAAACTGTGCAATTGCTTCATGAGTTGTAGGATGCGAGATCTATCATGGGTTGAATAAGAAGTAGCAAGAGAAAACCATACCTCTGCTGAAGTTGAAAATTCCACAATTTGGGCCATGACACCCTCAGTAAGAGAAGAGATTAACCAGCTCAGAACAAGTTGATCAGTATCATACCATTTAACATATTTAGGGTTCAATATACTCCCTTTGCCTACTGGATCAGGTATAATCTCTGGTGGAGGTTGCTTTTTCCCTTAAACAAGATCCACCAAATGGTGATGTTGGAGTATTGGAAGAAACTGCGCACGCCACGACAGGTAGTTGTCACTGCCTAGCTTGATGGGGAGATAGTGCGTCACATTTTGAAGAGAGGGAATCGAAGATGTCGATCCTAAAACATTCGAACCAGCATCCACATTGGTTCGGCTGCCATTGCTTCCTTGAGAGAATTCCATCGGCTCTGATACAAAGTTTGAATTAAGAAAATACTTGAAAAGAAGAGAGAACTCATATAAGGGGAATTGACTTCAGTGTATTGGATCACTGAAGCTAATGGTATTTATAGACTCCATTGGAGAGTTTGAATTACACATGGAAACCTAAAAGATAGCAATTAACAACAGAAGATTAGATAGAGTACATGAGAGATCATGTTGATCTACTCTTATCCTTATCTATCTCAAAGTCCAGATTAGATCTGGATTGGTTAAGCCTACCAGAGTCCAGATTAGATCTGGTTCGGTTAGGTTTATCTCCAATAAGAACTCATTTCGCGGCTAGATGAATGATGTCAAGCAGTTTCATGATGGTTGCTCCATTGTTAGAAATGGTACCTTTGTCATTGTGGATCACTTTGTCCATCCTTTTCGGACCCAGCGTGGTTTGCACCACATCTACCACCGTCATGTACACATTGATGTTGCTCACCAGTTGTGGCTTCCCTTGCGACGTATCCATCCCTTCTTCAAGTTGTTTCTACCAAAACAACGCACAGGGAAATACAAACATAAAAGTTGTTTATTTCAAAACAACACACACCTACATACACAAGCATAGGAAAATATAGACATAAAAATTAGAGGCAAATATTTAAGGTCTGAAGTTGAAATCTAGGTAGAACATATTCTTCTCCCTCATTTTAAAGAAAAAATGTGAGATATGAAGAAGGTGGAGACTACCAGTATCGTTGCCATTGAACCGAAGCTTGGGATTGAATACCAGTGAGCAACCTGTAGGGTTAGGTTTCTTAGCCGTAAGTGTGGAAATATGAATTCAGAGCCTCACCCATTTCTTCCACTTTCTTTCTTCCGAAGGGGAGTAGAGTTTGGTTTCGTTGGCTTGTACTCTGGCCATTTTCATTGCTTCATGAATTTATTTGTCTTTTCAATATTATTTTAATTTTTAATAATGTATCTATAATTGTTAAATTTGTTATAATTTTTAATATTTTAATGATTTCAAAATTACCAAATAGTCTGTTTTAGGGGTAAAATAGTAAAACCAAGCAATTTTAGATATTGGAAAATTGGTCCAATACAAACAATGATATCTATTCAGAACATCTAAAAAGTAGAAAAGCATCTATGCTAGTTTTCAAATTTTAGACACAAATAATCTTTCTTTAACTTTTCAGATTTCAGATTTCATATTTATCAAACACCACCTTAGTTAATTTCCTAAAGCATAAGGGTACTTTAAGAAATTTTCCCAATATAGATTTATAACTGAACAATAAGAGAGATATTCTTTTTTACAGTTTAACATGAACACAGAGAATGAAGAGGAGTAATAATAAACTGTTAAAATGGCTAAAATGAAGGCAAAAAATTAAAAAAGGTTAAATTTCTTAAACTATCGTGATGGTTGAGCTAATTGACTAAGTATACCCTACTGTTTGACTATTGTTTAGCGCTACCCCTACTATTTCTAACAATTGACTAGCTCTACACTTACTGTTAGCACCCGTTAATATTTCGTTAACAAAAAGACAAAAAGACTATTTTACCCTTTATTCTTCTTCAAAATTTCAAAATAAAACAAGGAAAAGGGGAAAGAGAGAGAGTACATGTCAAGATACCACCTTCTAACTCTCTTTAGTTTTCACAATATTGAAATCACACTCTGGTTCCATTGCTGCTTTCTTCTTCCTAGCTGCAACTGACAGAGATTGACCAAGAGAAAATTTGGAAGAGAAATTAGGGGGGTTCTCCCAGTTGTCAAACCACTCTCTCAAACTTCTCTAGATTCAAAGAGAAGTTTGAGATAGTAGTGTTCTTGACATGTACTCTTCAGAAAATGGAGGAAGAGCGACAATAGTAGTGTTCTTCAGAAAATCATTTGGGAAGAGCGACAATAGTAGTGTTCTTCAGAAAATCATTTGGGAAGAAGATGAGATAATGGAGGAGAGAGACCGGATCCATAGGCACAACATAGGAAGCACATCCAGTGAGCACTTTATAAATATTTTGACAACTGTTAAAAGTTGTCTTTAATCTTTTTCAAGAGTAGGTTGGGTGTATTTCAAGGGACAGGTGTCAAAAAAATTTGAAAGTGCTCATTTAACGTGCTCAAAATGTAGTGCCTACCTGATTCGGACTCAGGAGGAGATCCATTAAGAAGTAAGCAATGCTGAAATCAAGTACCAAACTTTGGGAATTGGTGTTTGGAGAAGCGAAGCTGTGAGGAGATTGTTTTAGTAGAGCAAAAATGGCCAAGAAAACCACAGGAGTTCCATGGACTAAAGAGATGAAGCAACTAGAGGCTTTAGGGTGGTGTTTCGGGCTCCAATTGGTGAAAACAATGTTTCAGATGCTTGAAAAGTTTAGAAAGGAGTGCGGAAAGTTTTTGGTGCCTACTACGGTTGCTTGAAATTCACGAAGGAGTCTAACTGCAAACCGAAAGAATCATCACAGTCGGCCTTGAACGCAACTGTCAAAAACCCACTTGGTGCCACCAACTACAATGTCTGTCGTTGGTGCTATAGTTGTCGAGCATCACTATGCAACAAAAGCATCATCTTGAAGAAAGAACTCTATGAACCTATGGTCGGTGAAGATCAAACAAAAAACCCTAAACTCTGATTCAATCTCTCACCAAGAAGAAATCAAGCTCTAAGAGGACCTCCCCCCCTCAGACGATTAGAAAATCTAGTTTGTGCCTTTGGCTTATGGGATTCAACAAAAACGTTGAGAATTCATTCCCTCGTCAAAATTCTTTGCTTCGGCGTTTCTACAGCTAAAAGCGACTTCGCAACACAACGTTAAATGTCGAGCAAGTCTTTCAAGGTGATCGCATTTCAATGACCTCAAACTTGTAAGATTTATCTCTCGTGTGATACCAACTCGTTCCTTCTCATGCTGATACATCAATGCAGATGTCGGTGCCAGTGCTGGAGAAAACCAACTTCAAACCCACTCCCTCTCCCACTCTAACTAATACCAGTGATTGGCTCAACAATATAAGGGCACTTTAAGGTAGAATCGTTTCTCCTAAATGAAAAGGGCATTTTTTGAATATAAAAGGATAAGTTGGGTATTTTTGGAAGTTATAATAGTCACGTGATGGCACATGTGAACAGTTTATGACACAAGGGAAGTATTAATCAATTGTCAAAAATAGTAGAGGTATCATTAGACAATTGTCAAATAGTGGGGGTATATATACTTAGTCAATTCGCTAAACCATAAGGGTAGTTTAAGAACTTTATCCAAATAAAAAAAAAGCAAAACCATGGTAGTAGTGGCATTTACCTTGCTTGGCAAGTTCGTTGATGAAAGCAGTGACAAGAATAAAAGCCAATGGTGACACTCTACAATGTAGAGCTTGAAAATTAGACAAAATGAAACATGGGGAAAAATGAGTCACGAGTGTATTCAAACAATAGGTTCACCAAAATCAATGTCAAGGATGGGAAGAGGAAGCCTAGTAAACCTTTAATAGCAAGGATAAGTGTTCTAAATTCTAATGAAATGTAGAAGAGGAAAGTGTTGTATTTGGCACAAGGTTTTTATTGCATTTCATGTTGGGATTAGTGAAGTGTGAAGCATCGTATCAATTTTAATTTGGTGTGGCGAGTTACCAATTTAGGTGATGTTTGGCATGCATGATGATTTCTTTAAAATCACTGCCATGTTGGAGCCACATCAGTGTTAGAGGAATGGGCATTGAAATTTCTATTTGATTGGACGAATTTGGTGATGTAGAAGAGGAAAGTGTTGTATTTGCCACAAGGCTTTTATTGCATTTCATGTTGGGATTAGTGAAGTGTGAAGCATGTATCAATTTTAATTTGGTGTGGCGAGTTACCAATTTAGGTGATGTTTGGCATGCATGATGATTTCTTTTAAATCACTGCCATGTTGGAGCCACATCAGTGTTAGAGGAATGGGCATTGAAATTTCTATTTGATTGGACGAATTTGGTGATGTAGAAGAGGAAAGTGTTGTATTTGCCACAAGGCTTTTATTGCATTTCATGTTGGGATTAGTGAAGTGTGAAGCATCGTATCAATTTTAATTTGGTGCGGCGAGTTACCAATTTAGGTGATGTTTGGCATGCATGATGATTTCTTTAAAATCACTGCCATGTTGGAGCCACATCAGTGTTAGAGGAATGGGCATTGAAATTTCTATTTGATTGGACGAATTTGGTGATGTAGAAGAGGAAAGTGTTGTATTTGCCACAAGGCTTTTATTGCATTTCATGTTGGGATTAGTGAAGTGTGAAGCATCGTATCAATTTTAATTTGGTGCGGCGAGTTACCAATTTAGGTGATGTTTGGCATGCATGATGATTTCTTTAAAATCACTGCCATGTTGGAGCCACATCAGTGTTAGAGGAATGGGCATTGAAATTTCTATTTGATTGGACGAATTTGGTGATGTAGAAGAGGAAAGTGTTGTATTTGCCACAAGGCTTTTATTGCATTTCATGTTGGGATTAGTGAAGTGTGAAGCATCGTATCAATTTTAATTTGGTGCGGCGAGTTACCAATTTAGGTGATGTTTGGCATGCATGATGATTTCTTTAAAATCACTGCCATGTTGGAGCCACATCAGTGTTAGAGGAATGGGCATTGAAATTTCTATTTGATTGGACAAATTTGGTGATGTAGAAGAGGAAAGTGTTGTATTTGCCACAAGGCTTTTATTGCATTTCATGTTGGGATTAGTGAAGTGTGAAGCATGTATCAATTTTAATTTGGTGTGGCGAGTTACCAATTTTGGTGATGTTTGACATGCATGATGATTTCTTTAAAATCACTGCCATGTTGGAGCCACATCAGTGTTAGAGGAATGGGCATTGAAATTTCTATTTGATTGGACGAATTTGGTGATTTTCAAGAAATCTGCCAAAAATTGATTATTGAAATCAGCCATTTTCATGGATCACCTTTTTTGGTGATTTCATGATTTCTAGCTGATTCCGATTTTTTTTAGGATGACATGGCATTGAATAATAACTTTAATACAAAATTAACCTGCCCTTGAAAATCAGTACCAAATAGATTCAAAGATGATTTCTCAAAAATTGGCTTACATAGCATAAATGATACCAAACAACAATTTTTGGTGATTTTTCAAAAATCACCGATCTATAGATAATCAACAAGGAGGAATCATCATTGATGCCAAACATCACTTTAGATTACAGCTGGAGCCATGTTGGATTAATGCAACGTTTTCGAACCGCTGTTGACTTGGATGGTCGGACCATTCAGCCTGGGAATTGTTTAGGCAATCGGTTCCGTTTTACCCCAAACCCGGAATTTGGTAAAAAATGTTGAAAAAGTCAACAAACCATTGACCCGGGCAGTCGAACTGTCGACCGTCGACCTGCTCAACAGTTTTTGACCGTTTTTTTTAATTTTTTTAATTTTTTAATTTTGCTGTCAGAACGGGCCGTTTGTTCGAACCGAACGGTTGAATTGTCGACTCAGAAACCGATGGCCAGAACGGTTCCATTTCCAGGTCGTTTTTTAAAAACGTTGGGTTAATGTTTTTGAATTAGTAGAGCGATTCAGAACAACATCAACAGACAACAATGTATTTCAACCAAAAGTAAATTTGAGAATCCTGAGGCATAAACGTTTTTTCACCGTTTCTATGAAAAATATATTGCCAAACACATTTTTTCTACCTATTCCGTTTAATTGATGCTAGATTAACAAAAATGGAATGGTAGAAAAACAATTCAATGCCAGATGCCCATTATGGAAGAAACTGGAACCGGTTTTTTTAGAATCAAACATGGGACGCCGATTTCTCATTTCATTTGGAATGAAAAACACTTTGCAGTTGCATCCAAACGTATTTTTCATAAAAAAATCACTAAAAACGATTATGTGAAGTGTGCCAAACAGGACACGTACATCGTGGCGGAAGCAATGGACCCGAGCCATTGCCCGATAGGCGATAGGTAACCCACCCACTAACCAATTGATCCGGAGTGCCTTGAACCAGAATCCATAACAATCGGGCGTCATTATCGTTTTTAGACATGTCAATTTCTATTTTTTCTTCTCTCCCTCTTATGGAACAAATTGTCACCATTCATCGACTCTCTCATCGCTTCGTTCTTCCACTTTCCAACCAGCCTCAAGTCAAGAGAGAGGATGCGCAGGTTAATAACATTCGCACCGTTCCTCTTCCCTCTATTTCGTCTCTTCTCATCTCCGCTCCGCTCCTTCAAACCCTTTTTTTTCGATCCTGAAACTATCTACATTTCTCTCTGAAGAAATCCGACACCGAGGCCGATTTTCATGCCGGGGTCTTCGAAACTCCATTTGGACCCAGCAATCCATGCCATTATTGCCGTCAGTTCCACCGCATGTTAACTCCACAGCTTCTGTCTTCTATTCTCAATTCCCTTTAGGTTTCTGTTTGTTCCTTTCCTTCTGTGTCTTTAACTCTCTCTCTCTCCCGTCCCCATGCCGGAGAAACTGACGTTTGAACATAATGTGTGTTTTTCTGTAACAGATTTCTGGTTGTTTTGGAGTTTGATTTAGATTGGAGACCTGTGTGGTGGCAATCATGAGTGGTAGCAACCAGTTGATCTCTGTTCATCCCGAAGAGCTCAAGTTCATATGTAAGCGATCTTTTCTCCGCTGTTAGGCTCTGTTTATGTTCCTGATTCCTGCTTCGTTCACGTCCACCGTGACGCTATTCATGGATATAGTTTATCAAAGACAACAGTAGGTACTAGGTAGAAATATAATTGATAAAAAACCGTTCGTAGGAAGCTTGATATGAATCAGGTTCTGTGTTATCATTTGCCAAAGTGAGGAGATAGATATTCCAGTGAAACATAGAGGTTGATGTGTTCTTTCGAAAAATCCCATAGAAACAGAACTACACAAGTACTAGTGAAATTAAAGTAGTATCCAAAGGTTCCACTTCAATTGCTAGGGCAGAAACTTGATAAATTAATAGATTTCAGAAGCACGATTACATAAACATATATGAAAAGAAAGGTTAATCAAGTCTGAATGGCAGCAGCTTATTGCATTGTAGTGCTTGATTCCTGTGCTAAAGAAACTGATATTTTTATTCAATTATTTGCTGGAATCATAAAATCAGTTGGTTTGAGAAAAAGTACGGAGACACACGATTGAGAATTCTGAATTCCAGCCCCCCTACAACTAGCCCTGTCACCCCTATAAATCACATCCTGCTCGTGAATTTGGCATCAATTCACGGTTAGGATGCATTCTCCCCGTACTTTGGGCTTAGTAAATTCTGAACTGGGTTAATTTATACTTCTCCCTTTTTTTTTTCCTTTCTTTTCTTTTATTCCTTTTCATCGTTTTGCCGTGGGGTGTTGAAGTTGAAGTTGAAGTGACGTATTGATAGAAATTCTCTGCTCATAAGATTTAAATTATAGGAGCAACAAATGTAGAAAATTGGTGAAAGAAAAAGCAGACACATGAATAGAACTTTTCACTGATTTTTTTTTCCATCATTTTTTCTGATCAGCCTGTCATTGAGGTTAGCTCTCAATTTAGGTTCTAGCTATGCATTTCTAAACGATTAAGCTGGTGTTTGGCATCGATGCCGTTGTTCTAGAGCCGTTTTATGGGAAAATAGTGTTGTATGGATGAGAGTCTGTTGCATTATTTTTAAAGAAAACTACTTATTTCTTTTTTTGGCATGATTCTGCCTCATGGAATTGATCCACATTATCCAATGGCTCCTTTTTTAACATTGACTCACAGAAGTGGGATCTGCTCCTCACAAATGGGCGCCTCACAGGCACATCCACCATGCAGGAATATCTTTCATGAATAATAACTAATAATTATGGGAAATGTTCCCAATGCATGATAGGATGTTCGTGTGAGGCACCAAGTGTAAGGAGCAGATCCAGTCCCTGACCCACATTATCCAATGGTTCCCATAATCTACCACATTATGACATTAGTGCCACGCATGTTATGGACCTTATGGTACCGTTGGCAGCAATGGATCCAAAAACGAGAAAACACCAATTTTGATGTTTCTCAGACCACATCTCCCTGAATTCTAAGGCTTACTCATTTTATGGAACAGCAGTTCCAAACAAGCCAGTGTTTCGTGGCACACCATTTTTTCGACGTTGTGCTAACATGGAGCTGTTTTCTGGGACAATGGCATGATGCCAAACATTGCCTAAGGTTGTGTTTGTTACCAGTGTTGTTTCTACTTAAAAAAAGTTTTGGGTTAATCAATACAAATTATTGAAAAATATGTATTATCACATCACATGTGAGAGTTATTCCAGTTAAAATGATTAGACTTAATCACTTGGGTAAGAAAAACCAATTTAGGGGGTGTTCTGTAGTGTGGATGAGAAATTTGTGGGTGTGGATTGGTCCACACCACACACTAGTGGCAGGGACTAATCCACACCACACCACAGTCCACAGTTGTTCTGAACTGTGGACAAATTGTGTGGACTGGACCAGTCTACACCCAGAGTGGCATTCTGTAGCATGGTGTGGAACACCACACTTTTTTGATTCCATGTATTTCATATACATTTTATGAATGATATACACAGTTAATCATAAATATCTAATTTTTGCATTTTATATGATAAATATTTTAAAAAAATGCATCAATGAATTAATATTAATCAATAAATCATGGTTTTCAAAACCAGACCGGACCGGATGGTCGCATCAGAAAAACCAGGAACCGGTCAGGTGACTGGTTCTGTTTTTATCCAAAACCAGAAATTTGCAAAAAAACGTTGATTTGGTCAACAAACCGCTAACTTGGGCAGTTTAACCGTTTGAACCGTTCTACGATTTTGATCGTTTTTTATTTTATTTTTATTTTTTTGTCAAAATGGCCGACCATTCGGTTTGAACAGTCAGACCATTCAACTTGAGAATTGGACCCCTGACCGGTTCGTTCTCTAGGTTGGTTTTAAAAACCTTGCAATAAGTATTAATTTTTTATAAACAATAGTAAAATAATTAAAATAAAAAATATATTTTAAATATTTAAAAATATTATTTTATTGATAAAAACATTAAAAATTTATAAAAAATAAATAATTAAGTAAAATCATTAATCTTTTAGATCATACAGTCAAAATGCAATTGCAAGAATTTCAGAGATAAAACTGAAAATGTATCTCTATATTTCTGCAGGCTATCTTAGATCCCACAGCCTTTGACCCCTGCTCCTGACATATCCACGAGTTTTTCCTGTTGATGATATATTGGGATGTGGACGGGACTCGTCCACGCTATATTGAAGTGTGGCGTGGATGGGGGCAAACGAACACTGCCTTAATGTTTTTAAAAACAACCTTTCACACATGCATTCTTAAGATATATCTATTTGGACCATAAATAACCTCAAATAATAATATTGTATGCCAATTTATATTGATCAACATGTACAAAACAGCAATGTTACCAAACACAATTTATACGGTGCAATATGTTATTTTTCTTTTCCTTTTTCTTAATATACATAATATAATATGAAATTGTCCAAAAAAAATATGCCTAATATGTTCACTTCAGTTATTTCTTGGTATTTGTCTTAATTCCGTAGCGTGAAATTATACTCTACCAAATTGTGTCTGTATTCTAATTTCTAAACAGCGGGTAAATTACTTTCACTGAGGTTCTGGTCAAATACCGAAACCTTTACACCAATTTAGCTATCGACCTATTCACCTCTTGTAGTTTGGGGTTAATTACTTGATCCACCCCTCAGCAATATGCCTTTGCTTCAATGACAGAAAATGCTTAGATGACATTTGAAAATTTTCAAAAGTCTGTATTTCACCATTTCTGGCACTTTCTTGAACAAATACCTTGGTTTACCCTTCTAAAGAGAGTGGTACAAATGCTGATTGAAACCACCAAGGGAGGATGAAATAAAACGGGTTGGTCAGTTAAGGTGGTGTTTTTAATGGTTTTTATTTATTTTATAAACAGTGTCATGTCATTCTCATATGGATATTTGTTTCATCATACTATTTTGTATGTCTTGTAGTCTTATAAATGGAAGTCTTAATTTATGTGCAAATCAACCGTTGGGGAAAATTTCATTTTAACATTTCCCTCAATACAAAAGTGTTTATTTACTATTTCGCTTATGTGACACCTAGTGACATCTAACTGTCAATAAATATTAGTAAAAATTTTTCAAGCATTTTTTTCAATTTGAAAGGCAAATCAAGTAATAACTTTTATTTAATAAACGGAAGCTATACCAATCACATACTTAGTGATATGCAGTCATTCTATCATGGGGCCCAAAAATGAAATAAAACGCATGGATCACTCGGATAAATCAATACATAATTCTTGCCCTAAAAATATTTAGGGCATATTTGGATAGCATTGAGAGATGCAAGAAAACTTGGAGGAACCATAAAACATGGAACTTTTAAAACCTATAGGTTAAAATTCAATTTCTAAAAGGAAAAGCTTTGGCTGTTTGCAAGAAACAGATTTTGCTGCAGGTTTTACTTTAGTTGCTTAGAACAAACAAAAAGCAAAATATAGAACAAAAATAAATAAACTAGAATTTGCATTCAATTTGTTCACTCCCATGCTTTTTGAACTGACACACAAACAAACAAAAAAAAGAAAAATTTAGAACAAAAATAAATCAAAATTTGCATTAAATTAGTTTGAACTCATGATTTTGCCCCAGTGCAAATGAAATTGCATTGCAAAGAAACAAGGCCAGCAAGTATGAAGTCTAAAGGTGACTTTTAGAAGCAGAAAAAAATCACCACAATTGATTCTCAGGAAGCACCAAGTCTTCTAATAAAGGCTTTTCTCTGTTACCAGAGGACTGAGCCTTTTTATTTTTCATCCTTTAAGTTTCAATTCTGCTGACCAACTTATCATAGAGAAGTTTTCTAGACTGATAACCAGTGGCACTTACGTGAACAGTTGAGCTGGAAAAACAGTGCTATTGTGATCTGAAAGTAGCCAACAAAACCGAACACCATGTTGCCTTCAAGGTTCTGCTTCGGCTTTTCAACTTTTGCATCTATTCCTTTTTTCTTGAAAGGGAAACTGCTTTAGCACCAATCATGTATTGCCGATTTCTTTTTGTGTTTTTTCTCCTTTTGTTTTGATTAGGTCAAGACAACTTCACCCAAGAAGTACTTTGTACGACCAAATACTGGCGTTGTACAACCTTGGGATTCATGTGTCATTACAGGTTCTACTCTCTATTTGATACAATCTACTACCTTAGCACTTACTTTATTGTCATAATATTGATTTTCAATGTGCCTTCACATCATTCATTTGTGTCATTGATTTCTGTAGTCACACTACAAGCACAACGAGAATATCCTCCAGATATGCAATGCAAGGACAAATTTCTCCTGCAGAGTACCATAGTACCTCCAAATACTGACGTTGATGACATCCCGCAGGATACTGTAAGATTAATTCCTTGTCGAATAACTTTTCTCTTGAACAGATACAATGGCTTCTTCTTTACTTTAGATTATACATTTATACTTCCATGATAAAACATTGATGGTGTCCAGTTCAACAAGGATGGTGAGAAGGCAATAGAGGAGTGCAAGCTCAAGGTTGTATATACTACTCCAGGTCAAGGGACCTCAGAGGATGAAGGATCACTTACACAGAAGTCCAAACAGAACCTGAACTCCAACTCTGTGAGATTCTTTAACTTTTTGTTCTCTGTAGCCTTTTTTTCATTGTACAAATTTCAGACAGATTATTTTTCACTTTCTAGTTTATACTTCGTGATATATGGTTCAACCCGTTAGGACAAATTTTCTAGGCCATAACTAGTTACTTTTATTGACCGCAGGTGCTGAGCACTTCAAATCCTGAAGAAGTAAGTTCTCTTAATTGTTTGGTTTGTTTCCCTATTAGATTCTATTCATCTCTGTCTACCTAAAATGGTACAAAAGTTAGCCCACTAGAAATGCTTTGTGGGTGTTTGTTATAGTCAAATCGCCTCTGTGGCACTTAGGTGAATTCAAAATGATAACACAACACTACTATTTCAAATACTAAACACTTGTATCATAACAGAAATTATTGAATGGTGTGAATTTCTCATTTTCTTGAGTTCCATTTCAAACAAGACAAACAAAACTCCACACCGCTGCTCATCAAAAAAAAAAAAAAACAAAACTCCACACCGTGATTTAGAAGCCATGATAATGGAGATATATGTCCTTATCCTTCTGACATATATGTCCTTTTTCTGTACTGTCTCATGGATGAACAGAACAACTGATTGGCCCTTCTTCCATTTTAGCATTTACATGTTTAAGTTATGATATATAATTTCCAACATTTCACATCCTTCTTGGGAGAGATATTCTTGCCTTAACTTGGCTTCCTTCTTTAGAACAGCACTGAATTGAGTCAGCACCACTCAATTTAGATGTTGTCTCATTTACATCTCAAAATTGAAATCTTATTCCTTGGAGATTAAGGAATGGTCATACTTAATGAAATGCTTCGATTAGGCATCATCCATTAATTGGGTTTTATTTTGTTATATATGCCTTTGGCAAGTCATAGACTGGCTTCTTTTTTTTATCTGTAAGAGTGAAGATATCCTTTTTCTTTGTGGGATGTATGAATCTTTTCTCGGAGTTGGTCCCCTAATATGAACCTCATTGCTCTTAGATTTGTAGTTGTGTCTCAATTCTAAGGAGTGTAGAATATTTCATTCATGTTTTGCCTGCAAGATTCATGGTTAAATTTTCCTAATTGTTCTTTTCTCTTTTCTTTTCTATTCTAATTGCCTAGCCACAGCAAAACTGTTTGTGGTTGTTCAAATATTTCTCAAGAAGCTTTTAATATGATGCATATTTGAAATAATTACCTTCACTCTGTTTATTGCAATCTTGTTAAAGAAAGTTGTGTCATTCACCTGGTACTGTCGATTTCTTTCTGCTTGTAGGTTCGTAAAGTGCAGCGACTGAAGGAAGAAAGAGATGAAGTTATTCAACAAAATCAGCGATTGCAAAGGGAACTGGTATTTATGCTATAAAAATTAGAACATCCTAGGATGAAATTGTGTATATCAGAAAGTAATATGATCTTTTCCTCACTCAGGATTTGATGAAGAGACGAAGAAATCGGGGAAGTGTTCCAGGATTCTCGTTAGCATTTGCTGCTTTCGTGGGACTCGTTGGAATCATGTTTGGCTTCATATTAAGAGTTGTATTCTCTGCACCATCTGAAGAGTAACTTGACTATCTTCAGAATCTTGGGAGTTAGGCTTCCTGTCTGGAACATGTATTTTTTTTTAATTTTATTTTCTGTCAAATGGAAATATGTTTATTTTGATATATCCATTGTACATCAATTACTATGCAAAAAGACATTATTCATCATGGTTAAAGTGGCCCACCTAGAATAATGAAAAAAATGGATCATTACTGGTCATCATGGCGATATATATCTCCAGTTGTCATTGTATCATGTGAACATTAAAGTAAAGTGTGTAATACAAAGGAGAATGAATGGAAATAAAAGGAGTGATGGTGGAAATTTGGAAACTTGAAGCTTTGTGTACGCAAGAAGAGATGTTGACACTCATTAATACAAGAACGAAAATTGAAGGGAAGTTTCAACAATTGTCAGAACCCCCAAGGAAGAATTCTAGACGAAACTGAAAACACCTCCAACAAGAGAAATAGGTCATAAATTGGGAGAGAAGGGTGCTGGCTGATCAGTTTGGTAAGGTTGTAATATTTTGAAGAGTTTCTTAGTAAAAGACTACCTTGTTACTTTGCTGCAAACTTTTTCAGCTAATAAGTTTGCAGGGTTTTTCAACCTTGGAATTATTTTCGTAAGATAATTATATTAAATAATATTAACTCAATATAACGCAAATACAATTACCCACCCCTATTCATGAGTCGAGACAACGGGATCCATCAAAAGATAAAAGAGAGGAAGACCTGGTGAATGGTTATCCTACTAATAAGGTTCATAATAGGGGTGATCATGGGTAGGCCGGGCTGGGCTTTACACTTATGACAAGGGCTATAGCTTAGGCCCAAGTTTGGCTCGGTCCAGGGTTTTGGGCCTATAACATAAGTCCTAGTCAAGGTTTACATGGGCCCGGGCTGAGTCGGGCTTGATTTTAAGCCAATGTCTTTTATATATAAAACATTACATATCTAAAATATTTTATATTAAATGACATAACATGCATATAAATTTATTTTATATATTATATAGTATAAAATATTACATATAATATAAATTATACATATTATGTTATAATATTTATATATAAAATATATAATCTAATGTAAAATAACATGATATGCATATATATACATTATACACAAAATGTGTAAGTTTAAATATATGTGGGACAAGCTGGGCTTGAAGTATTAAACCCAAGCCCAACCCTAAAATTTGTGAATCTGATGTAGGCCTAGGCCTGGGCCAGGCCTGAACACAAAACCCAGGCCCAAGCCCAGAATTTTTGAACCGGGCTTATGTAGGCTGGGCTAAGCCGAGCTGAAATGATCACTCCTAGTTCATAACATGAGACAATGAGTGCTCAACAAAGCCACGAGCCGTCTCCCCGGTAGTGACATGGGCTTAAATTCTCGTGAATAATTTGACCCCTAACATGGATTGAATCAAATTGAGCATTTTGCAAAGCTAAGCTTAAATGGCTCGTGAATAATTACATGAGCTTAAATTCTCACACTAGTTCCATGCATGTATTAGAATCAAATCCTAAAATGAGTTCTACCTACATGTTACGAGGTATAATCCGTCGTGATCACAAGAGAGGATTCAAGTCAAATTCAGCCAAATATATATCTAGCTATTTAAACTTGACTTGGCTCAAGTCAATTTGATAATGAGCTTGATTTGAGCTAAAAACATGAGCTCGAATTCAATTCAATTTAAAAACTCAAATGTTCAAATTCAGCTAAGATTGAACTTAATATTATTGGGAAAATGGAGTTAAAGAAATTAGAGGAGAAGCTCCGATGCATATCTAAAGATACTATATTTAGAATGTTATTTGCTTCCACACATTTTATTGAGTTTGTTGTTGGGTTAATAATACATTCGTTTCCATGCCAATTTACAACAAAGTCTAATGTGACAAACTACAACCAATAAAGTTGAAGATTCTCCGAAATTACCTTCTTGAGACAGTAATATATTAGAATGAAAGAGACGATAGTGCTTTTTTTTTCAGTGAGAAATTAGTGAAAATTATGCATACAACCAGCTTGAGTTACATCCTTTTATAAGTTTTGAAGAATCATCATGAAAAGGGGTAGAAATTCAACTCTACGATTATTCACAGAATGTTAGAAATTAATGATTATTAATATTTAAATAAAGTCTCTTAATCACACCCGATCAAATCATGACCATTAAATTAATTTAAAACAACAACTATCTCATTGCACCGGTAGACAACACAAATCATGATCAAATCACACCCGATCAAATCATGCAATTCTCTTACTTGCAATTTTGTAATTTCACAAATGACTTGAAAATTGTGGCCTATGATTTTTACCCAATTTGTCACTCTATGATTTCATGCCGTATCATCACAATTTATCTCATTGTATCAGGTGTCATCACATTAAAATATAGTCATTTCATATAAAGCACGCGGGTGAACTTTAAAGAATCTCATTGCACCGGTATTAAATCTTTATATAAAAATTTAAATCAAATTCAGTGATTTTCAATATGAGACCAATTCAAAAATAAAAAATAAATTAATTTAGTGAAAACTTTTAAAACTATTTTTAAGATGCATGTGTAGAGATATATTCAAAGCTGCCATTAAATATAAACCGAGGTTTAAGAAAAGAGCGTATAGATTGGGCTCCGACTTTTAACTTGATTTACGAGTCAAATGGAATGATTTCATGCTAAGGTCGGTTCTACCCCGCACGTACGTTTTTCCCTTGTTTTTTTGAAGTACCTCACCTACGTTTACTTCGTCGGAAAGGAACCCTTCGTGACGGATCCAAACAAACTTTTCACGATCCAAACTCGAACTTCCATATCCGGTAGGTTGCTGCGAAATTTCTAGATTGTACTTACATATTTACCCTTGATTATAACCATAAGTATAAAAGATCTGTGAAGGGCAATTCAGTAAATAAGAACCAAACACGATCACAAGTTTGAACGACTAGTACCAAAGTCGTTGATCCAGAATCCAGAAGCCGCAGCGAAGCATACTCACCACGACGCGTTAAATAGGTTCTCGCTCGTTTCCCCGTTCGCAGTCTATACCTTTCATTTTCAACTGAGATCATCGTCTCCCGAATAAACTTTTCATTCTTGTTCCCTCCCCTTCCTCTCGTTTTCTTTATTTCTCTGAAATTGAAAGAATGGAAGCCTTTTCTTCGTTTTTCCAGTCTCAATCGAGTTCTCGAAGCGGATGGAGTTATGAATCCCTGAAGAATTTTCGTCAGATCTCTCCGACAGTACAGAACCATCTGAAACAGGTATAGAATACCACGAAAATATTCAACTGTGTTTCCATTCCTCAGTTAAGGTTTTTTCCCTTTCTTTGGATGCCTTTTCTTCTTTTATTGTGGGCTCTTTTGCTTGGTCTGGTCGATTTGACGAGGTTTTGGTTCGATTTTTTATAATTTATATGGGGTAATCGTTCTATAAGTGAGTCTGCCTAGCTTTATCTTAACTGCTCTTTGTTTGGTGTTAGAGATTGATTCGTAGGGGCTGATTGCTATTGTTGTCTTCTGAGTTATTTCTATTTGTATATTGTTTTCCTTTTTTATGCGGTTCTTGTTTTTCTTCCTGAAGTGGTCGTAGTAGTTGATGCTTTAAGGAGACTACTTTTTGTTACCTGGATATTGGTTCTGTTCATTTTTTTTTCCTTTTTTTCTGTGGGAATTTAATATTTAGGGTTTTCTTTGAATTTGCATATCTAATTTTCTTATATGTCTTCGTTATTGGCAGGTTTATCTTTCGTTATGTTGTGCTCTGATAGCCTCGGCGGTAGGAGTCTATCTGCATCTCCTTTGGAACATTGGTGGTTTATTCACAACGCTGGGATGTCTGGGTAGCATGGCATGGCTACTCTCCACGCATCCATATGAAGAGGTATTGGTGGTTTATTCACTTCTCTATCTCTCTTTATTATCCTCTGTTTAGCCATTGTACTCGACTAAACTTTAATCTTCAACTTGTTTCCTTTTTTGGGGAGCAGAGGAAAAGGGTTGGTCTCTTAATGGCAGCTGGCCTCTTTGAAGGAGCTTCTTTGGGTCCTCTCATTGACTTTGCCATCCGGATCGATCAAAGGTATATCTTATTTGTCAGTTGTTTTAGTTTTTCCATACTCTGATTACTGTGGGTTATCTCATAGCTTAAGTTTGTTATATGAAATGTTAGAAGTTAGATCAATGTAGAAACTTCTTTGGTAATGCTATCGATATATTCCATGTTTTCTGTTCTGTATTTTCTTGAAAGTTTATTGGTTTATGCTTCTAAATCCATCCTAAAAAATGAAAAAGTCTAAATCAGAAATTAGAATAAGGTGAGGATGTGGTGATTGGTGTATATGCTTGGTGTTTGTGTTTCTGTATATGAGGGGATTTGTATGTCTGAGTATTTTAGATAATAAATCACTTCACCATTTATGGTGTAACAAACTAACAATGGACTTCATTGCTAATTCCTTATATTGAACTTCCCAATCTCATTGGCACACATGGTAAATTTGACTGAACGAGAAGCAGCAATGAGAACGTTGAATGGATTACTAAAGGCTAGCTTTTATTGGCTTACTCAACTGAGAGACTAGTGACAGTAAATGGATGTTGAAATTTGAATATAAAGGGGTTGTTTTCAGATATGAGATGATCCTAATTGCTATATTTTAGTAGCTACGCAAGCAATGGCTCATTGGAAATTTTGCTCTTAACAAACATGGGTTTTTAAGTTGTTCTGCTCGGAGATGGAACATTTGACTACAATGATCGTCTCTACAAACTAACAGACTTCTAATGTGTACAGTTGATTGTTATTTTGACTGCAGCATTCTGATTAGTGCATTTGTGGGGACTGCTGTGGCCTTTGGATGTTTCTCAGCTGCAGCCATGCTGGCGAGGCGTAGGGAGTTCCTTTACTTGGGAGGCTTGTTGTCCTCTGGCCTGTCGATCCTTTTCTGGTTGCATTTCGCATCCTCCATCTTTGGAGGCTCCACAGCCATCTTCAAGTTTGAGGTGAGAAAGGATCTGCCCAAGCCCAACCTATAGTTGTCAACGCAACGCCTAGGGGACAAGGTGTCCTCGTCTAATTGCTAAGCAGTTTTGTACTATGCATTATAAAATACTTTTTTATTCTTTATTTTTTGACATAATTATAAAATAGGCATTATTAAATTAAATTATTCATTTTGTGTATTTATATATTAATTTCTTTTTATTATTTTTTTATTTGTTAGGGTTTAATCAATACAAACATTGCTAAATGCTGTATTGAACCCGCAAAGATTTTAAAACCTGAACCAATAAGTTTCTACCCAAAAAAAAAAACAATAAGGAAGAACTTAAAATTTTGTCTAATCAACACATTTTCTACTACTTTTTTTCTTATAATAAAAATAAGAGTTCAGCCCTTGTATTTTTTGAATATTCTTTTCTTAATGAATAATTATTAAGGAAATATGGTTATAGGAACTACTCTAGGATCTATGTTTTCTACATAAAAAAATCCATCACCTAGGTGATTAGGCGACTCCTTGTCCTTGGCGCCTTTGAAAACTATGGCCCAAACAAAGCACTCCCATCTTTGGACAGTTTTTTAGTAAAACGCATTTGTCTAATTGCGTTTGGTTCATGTTTGCTTATAAATGCAGTTATATTTTGGGCTTTTGGTGTTTGTGGGGTACATGGTGGTAGACACCCAGGAAATAATTGAGAAAGCACACTTTGGGGATCTCGATTATGTGAAACATGCCTTGACCCTTTTCACTGATTTTGCTGCTGTTTTTGTTAGAATTCTTATAATCATGGTGAGTTGAAGCTGACCTCTCTCTCTCTCTCTTCGTAGTTGGTACATTTCTTTCATGAACTTACAATGTGATTGAACTGTTATTTGCAGTTGAAAAATGCTGGTGAGAAGGACGCGAGGGAGAAAAGAAAGCGAAGGAATTGAACTTCATCAGAGTAGTGAGACCAAAGAATTGCATATGATTGCTCAGAAGTCACTTTGGTTATGTAGCTGATGTATAAATGCTTGGAAATCGAACACATGTAAAAAGTGTGACAAGAGATTCCTTATTATTCGGTTGTGGCGAATTGTTGTAGATGTTGGTTGGCTTTTGGTTTTGATTGGTAATTTGTTTTGTACGGACGTTGTGTTTGTAGTCCTAGGGGTGCCTACAGTTCGGCGTTTCGGTTAACCGAATCGACTTGATCGGTTTTTTAAAAATCTACACCGAAGTAACTGGTTAATTGGTCCATAGGTTAACTAGTGGACCGGTTAACCGTGGTTATGTAGCTGATGTATAAATGCTTGGAAATCGTAACACATGTAAAAAGTGTGATAAGAGATTCCTTATTATTCGGTTGTGGCTAATTGTTGTAGATGTTGGTTGGCTTTTGGTTTTGATTGGTAATTTGTTTTGTAGGGACGTTGTGTTTGTAGTCCTACGGGTGCCTACAGTTCGGCGTTTCGGTTAACTGAACCGTGGGGTTTTTTCAATCGAACCGACTTGATCGGTTTTTTAAAAATCTAAATCGAAGTAACTGGTTAATCGGTCCATCGGTTAACTAGTGGACCGGTTAACCGTGGTTATGTAGCTGATGTATAAATGCTTGGAAATCGTAACACGTAAAAGTGTGATAAGAGATTCCTTATTATTAGATGTTGGTTGGCTTTTGGTTTTGATTGGTAATTTGTTTTGTACGGACGTTGTGTTTGTAGTCCTTAATCGAACCGTAGGGTTTTTTCAATTGAACCGACTTGATCGGTTTTTTAAAAATCTAAACCGAAGTAACTGGTTAATTGGTCCATCGGTTAATTTTTTTTTTTCACTCAAAATTAAGAAAAAAGGCAAAAAGTTATTTGGCCTAAGAGGTGGCGGAGCCGCGGAGATGAGATGAGAGAAACAATGACAGTGCCTAGGAGGTGATGGTCCTGGTGGAGTTGAGGTGGTCATTGTGTTTTGGTTGGTTGTTGTAGGGGTGGGCAAAAAAACCGAAGTTGAGGCCGTGATCAGCGTTTTGATGGTTGGCATGATGGAGACGGAGATGACAGGCAATAGAGAGAGAAAAAGTCACAAGTAAGCATCGAAGCAAGAGAAGAATTGGCCATTATGTGAGACTTGAAAGGCCATTGGTCGGAGGATATGCCGGAGGAAAAACTAGAAAGATGAAGAAAGTCGGGAGAAAAAAGTGAAGAATCACAAGAGAGACTTAGGCCTTGTTCGATAATGCTGAACGCTTACCTCTTATCACTCACCAAATGCGTTCCACGACTAAAGGCCCATTCGATAACATTTATTGTTGAAAGTTATAGGGCATTAAATACTACTCTGTACAACGAATTTATTTGTTGATCGTTTGATGATTTTGCCCTTTTAACTTTAAAAGTGGATGAACGTTGGACCCATCTTCTGCCATTTCAGAAGCTCTTTTGATGCTGTTTGTGCTGATTGATCGGATACGAAAATGTTGCTGCTACATCGGAGGAGAGGTTGGAGGTTGCCGCCAGAGGAATCTTGGCCATTAATCGTTGTCCGGTTACTTGTTGGAGTGATTTTGAAAATGTACATTCTTTTTACACTGCTTGTCTCAGACGGCCGGTTGGATCAACGCTGGAGTTGTAATCTCTGGTAAGGACAATAAACGTTGCCGAATCAATGTATTGGCGTCGTGTATGAGTTGTCGGCGTCGTGTATCGGTAGAATCTTCATTTTTTCACTATAGACAGGTTCATCTATGTTTTTTCACAGTCGAGAGGTTGAAGATGACCTCTCAATATGGTTTGTTTGGTCCACTCAGGTTGGATCAGGATTTATTATATGATGGAGGTAGATTTGGCCTGACCCCTCGGCTGTGCGGCACGTGGAAGAAGACGAGATGATTTGGCAGGAATGCCAGCTCGGTATTATGACGTAATGCGGCTGTCCCAAAGAGAGGCATGAGCTCCCGAGCTCCCGAACTCTTCAAAGAGAGGCCCGAGCTCCCCAAGAAGAGGCCCCAGCTTCCCAAAAGGAACTCACGCTTCCTGGGAGGCGAAACGCGAACTCTCCCTAAAGAATCCCGAGGCTAACAACGAAGCCTGCGAAGGGTAAGGCCGATACTAGCCCACCTCG
Organism: Nelumbo nucifera; assembly: GCF_055504915.1. Classification (NCBI taxonomy): domain Eukaryota; kingdom Viridiplantae; phylum Streptophyta; class Magnoliopsida; order Proteales; family Nelumbonaceae; genus Nelumbo; species Nelumbo nucifera. The sequence continues at coordinate 31,648,574 of NC_142654.1, forward strand.
GGTCAGTTCGGACCATATGCCAGCACTACGGGACAGTAGGACCTACTCATCCGAACTCAAGACTTCACCTCGCGCACCACTCCGGCACCTCGGCTCCAGGTCGTGCGACTGTGAAACCATATTTGACAGATTCGTACTCTAGGGCAGCACGCCTTATTGGTCCGGGTTTGACAGACGGCAATCACGCCGTAACAGCCACTTGCCACCGCCATCTCAGTTGTGATAGAGACGGCCCTGGCAGAAAGGACAATGGCGGTTATGCCTGCCCCCCACAGAGGCGGTTACACCTGACTTGGCAGAAATTTGGGAGTAAGTGTACCAGGTGGTTATAAAAGGCCTCCCTCCCCCAGAGAAAGAGGTATGTGATATTTTGTGCTTTCTGATATTGAAATCCATCATTTTCTCTTGCCTTCTCAAGAGCATTAACTTGAGCTTCGGAGCGTTCCTACCGGGTTCCTCCCCGGAAGTCTCCATTTTCTTCCTTGTTTCAGGCATCTTCAGCTCTGTCGAAGGCAAGGTAACCGGCAGCTAAAGACCGACCGCATCGCGCATCATCATTTGGCGCCGTCTGTGGGAAGACTTCAAAAAGCCTCCCCTAACCTTTAACTCTCTCTCTCAAAGAAATCTTTAGTATCCATGGCTTCCTCCAGTAGTAACAGGCACAACGCCGACTTGAATGCTGTAGGGGAACACCCTCAGCCCGCCACTGTATGCATCGGACAGTTCACCGTCCCCGTCTCGGTGGACGAAATCTCTAGCCTCAATGCACCAAGCACGGTAGCACCTGTGAATGTTCTCCTTCCCTTCCCTATTGAAACAACCTTTGCCGAACCGACCGTTGTCCCTCTGGCGACCAGCCAGAATCAGCTTGATGACTTGATGCAATGCATGCGGGCCATGCAAGCCCAAATGCAACAGTTCCAGCAACATCAACTCCATCAGCAGCAAGTACTACACCACATTTCTCAGTATCACTACCAACAACAAATCCCCCAACTGCCTCTAAACCAACCGCAGCTCCCACCTCGGCACCTTGCCGTCAAGCCAATCAAGCCCTCTCCTCAGGGCGGGCGCCTTCGCCAAGGGGAAGCTTCTCAGCCGCATTATCCCTCCAGAAGCCAGGCCTCATCCCTGAGCAGGAGGGAAAGACTAACTACCCCTGCCTCGCAGCTTGCCGGCGGATCAGGAACCTCCCTGCCAATCAAGTCGGCACCTCGACACTCTAAGTTTGGGCTCTCGCTCGCGGAGAACCAATTTGGCATCCTGGCCGCGGACTACAACCAGCAGTCCAGGCCCATTGAGCTCGGCAACACCGAGGCCAGCAGCACCAATACTGGGCCTTCCAAGCAGCAGTGGAGGCGCCGACGAAGTCGCCGAACTACCACCCGCGTCTTGCCCGAGCTCTGAGGTAAAGAAGAAGCAAGCTCGGACGAGGTAAAGGTTGCTCCTATTCTTTCAGTCCCTTCCCCCCTGTCATCAGAACTCCTTGCCGTTCCCATGCCCAAGGACTTCAAACTCCCCCCACTAGACAAATATGATGGGTCCTTTGACCCCAGTGATCATGTTGATGCTTTCCAGTCCCAGATGCACCTAGCGAGGGCCAACGAGTCCTGCATGTGCGTGGCCTTCACCACCACCTTCAAGGGAGTTGCCCGCACCTGGTACAGGAACCTGGCCCCCGGGTCGATAAGGAGCTGGACCCAGTTTGTGCAAGTCTTCACCGCGCACTTTGTTACCAGCAAGTGGTGTCCCCGAACTGAGGAGAGCCTCCTCGGTATAGTCCAGAGGGAAGGAGAATCCATCCGAGGCTATATCAAACGGTTCAACGATGCGTGCTTGCAGATACCGCGCCTAGACCCCGCGATACAGCTCGCGACAACCAAGAGAGGTGTGACACACAAGGAGTTCAAGTGGCACATGGTAGTCAACCAGCCCGCGACCATAGCTGAATTCCCCGAGCTCGCGAACAAATTCATAAGAACAAAGGAGGAGATCAACCAAAGGACTGAAAGCGGGATCGAAAAAAGGAAGAGGGAAGGCGAACCCTCTAGTCTAGATGTTAGGAGAAAGAAAGACCCAGCTCGGGGGACGAAGCCAAGCCAGTCGTTCCGAGCTCCCTTAGCAGGTCGGACGGACTACATGCCCTTAAACGCGAAGCGGGCCGAGATCTTAATGACGATCAAAGACGCCCCCGTATGTGAAGTGGCCACCTCGTTTGAAGGAAAACCTGAACGAGAGGAATAAAATCTTGTACTGCAGTTTCCATAGATATCACGGTCATAGCACCGAACATTGTAATAATCTCCACAACGAGATAGAAGAACTTATCAGTCGCGGATACCCAAGAAGTTTTGTACAGCATAATAATAATAACAATAACAGTAATAAGACAGGTCGGCAGGGAGAGCACAACAGAGATGCTCCCGAGTCCAGCAGCCGGCTAGCAAAACAGTCACAGAAACAACCCCCGGAGGAAAGGTCAGTTTGGGGAACGATTCATGTGATTGTTGGAGGATCGATTGTAGTAGGGTGCACCTCGGCAGCAGCTCGGGCATCAATTCGTGAGGCCGCCAAAGAAGAACAAAATCCCCCAAAGTGGCCAAGGACGGAAAACCCCATATTCTTCACCGATGACGATGCGCGTGAGATTCACTACCCCCATGACGACACCCTCGTCATAAAGGTAAAGATCAAGGACTTCGAGGTTAGGCGCGTACTGGTTGACTCTGGCAGCTCGGCAGATATTCTCTTCAAAGCCGTGTTCGACCAGCTTCAGTTGCAGGGAAGTGACTTGAAACCCGCAAACACTCCTTTAGTGGGCTTCAGCGAAGAAGAAGTCAAGCCCTTGCGTAGTCAGACTCAACCACGACTTCCTGGTGGTCACAACCCCCTCCCCATACAATGCCATAATAGGTCAGCCGATCACCCATATCCTACGAGCGATGGTCTCCACTTATCATTTGGCAATGAAGTTCCCTACAGACTTCGGTGTGGGGGTAGCGCAGGGCAACCAACTCGAGTCCCGTAAGTGCTATGTTGCCGCCCTAAAGGGAAAGACCAAGGTGGCTGGCGACCTCGAACTGGAGCAGCCTATAGAGCAAGGCGAAGATCGAGCTACGCCCACGGAAGAAATAGTCATTGTTCCGACCTCAACCGCAGACCCAGCTCGGACGCTTCAGATTGGTGCTTCCGTCCAGGAACCCCTACGAACCGAATTGGTGAGTTTCTTACTCCAAAATTTAGACGTTTTTGCATGGTCTGCGGTAGAGATGCCCAGTATAAACCCCGACCTTATAACTCACAAGATGAATACTGACCCTGTAGTTAGGCCCATTAGACAGAAGAAACGCAACCTAGCCCCAGAGCGCTGGAGGGTGGTCGATGAGGAGGTCGAGAAGCTCCTCGCAGCAGACTTCATAAGGGAAGTTCATTACCCGAGCTGGGTGGCCAACCCTGTTCTGGTAAAGAAGGCAGACGGCAAGTGGCGCATGTGCGTCAACTACACCAACCTGAACCGAGCTTGCCTGAAAGATTGCTTCCCCCTCCCCACGATCGACCGCCTAGTGGACACGACCTCAGGACACGAGTTGCTAAGCTTCCGGGATGCCTACTCGGGCTACAACCAAATCAGGATGGACCCATCCGACAAGGAAAAAACCACCTTCATAACCGAGTTCGGCTTGTACTGCTTGGGCAACCTTTCAAAGGCTTGTGAATAAGCTGTTTCAATCCTTAATTGGCACAAAGATAGAATGTTATGTAGACGACATGGTCGTCAAGACATAGTCTTCGCATGAATTAATACGAGACTTGCTTTCTGTCTTTCAAATTCTACGTCAATTTAGCATGAAACTAAACCCAAATAAGTGTGTCTTCGGTGTCACCTCGGGTAAGTTAATAGGGTACATCGTCAACCGACACGGTATTGAGGCCAACCCAGACAAAATAAAGGCCATCCTAGATATGAGACCACCCCAAAAAGTGAAAGAGATTCAGAGGCTAAACGGCAGAATAGCCGCTCTGAGTCATTTCATGTCCAAATCAGCAAACCGTTGCCTGCCCTTCTTCAAGGCAATAAAAGGCAAAGGGTTCAAGTGGAACACGGAATGCCAGCTCGCGTTTGACGAGCTCAAAAGATACCTCGCCAGTATCCCAGTTTTGACCCGGCCCGAAGAGGGCGATGTTTTAGAACTGTACCTCTCGGTAAGCGACGAAGTGGTCAGTTTGGCACTGATAAAGGAAGCAGATCGGGTCTAACGACCCATCTACTATGTTAGTAAAATATTGCAGGGAGCAAAAACGAGATATCTAGAGATAGAAAAGCTAGCCTATGTGCTGGTCATTGCGGCTCGCAAACTCCGCCCGTATTTCCAAGCTCACACCATCATCGTCTTCACTGACAAACCCTTGAGGCAAGTATTACTCAAGCCCGAGGTCTCTGGTCGATTGACGAAGTGGGCCATCGAACTCAGTGAGTACGACCTCCAGTACAAGCCATGAACTGCTATTAAAGCCCAAGCCTTAGCGGATTTTGTTGCAGAATGCACGTTCAACTCCGAGGTCCTTAGCCCGGTTCAGCACGAGGCTCCCAGTTCGGGTGAGCTCGGTGCTCCCGGGCCGGTTGAGTCCAAGCCCCGTGAGGTCACACCCAGTTCGGTATTTCTCCTGGTTAGGCCGAGCACGAACTTGGACGAAGAGCCCTGGATCCTTCACGTAGATGGCTCCTCAAATCAGTAGGGTAACGGAGCCGGTGTAGTTCTTCACGGTCTGAGTGGCACGAAACTGGAGTACGCACGACGCTTTGAGTTCCCGGCATCCAACAATGAGGCGGAATACGAGGCGTTGATAGTCGGGCTAGCCCTAGCGCGAGAGGTAAAAGCAAAACACATAGTTCTCTGCAGTGATTCCCAACTTGTGGTCAACCAAGTTACAGGCGAATACGAAGTCCGCGAGCCAATTATGATCGCCTACTTGGCAAAGGTAAAAGAGGCTCTGCTTAGCTTCCAATCACACTTCATCAAGCAAATCTTGAGGTCAGAGAATGCTGAGGCCGATGCCCTGTCTCGGTTAGCCAGCACCAGTGACAACATAATGAGAACTGTGTACATAGAGGACCTACCTCGGCCTAGCATTCTCCGGGGGGGTAGAGGAGGTCGCTTCTGTCGCCCAAGCAGAGCCGATCTGGATTGATCCACTCACGAGCTTCTTGCTACACGGTACCCTCCCCGTAGACCGCAACGCCGCCAGGAGGGTAGAGCGCCAAGCAGCCAAGTACGTCATAATAGACGGACGGCTGTACCGAAGATCCTACACGCTCCCCTACCTACGCTGCTTGCAGCCTCCCGAAGCCGATCTCGTACTCCACGACATTCACGAAGGTCTATGTGGCAGACACCTGGGGGGCAGGGCCCTCGCTCAGAAAGCACTACGACAGGGGTACTATTGGCCAACAATGAAAGCAGACGCCGTTGAGATAGTCAGGAAGTGCGATAAGTGCCAAAAGCACGCCAATATTCACCACCAGCCTGTCGCTGACCTCAAGTATCTCACCAGCCCATGGCCCTTCGCACAATGGGGTATCGACCTACTCGGGCCATTCCTGCTAGCAATGGAAGGAAGGAAGTTCCTAGTAGTGGCAGTAGATTACTTCACCAAGTGGGTTGAAGCTGAAACTCTCGTAACCATCACAACTCAAAACATCCAGAACTTCTTCTAGAATAACATAGTGTGTCGTTTCGGGCTACCTCGGGTACTGATCTCCGACAATGGCAAGCAGTTCGAGGACATCAAATTCCAAGAGTGGTGCCAAGACATGGGGATCCGGCAAAACTTCACGTTAGTTGCACACCACAAGCAAATAGTCAGGCAGAAGTCACGAACAGAGCTATCCTCCGCGGACTAAAGGTCAGGCTAGACCGAGTTAAAGGGTTATGGGCAGATGAGCTGCCCGGCGTTCTATGGGCATACCAAACTACAGAGAAAACCGCCACAGGAGAAACCCCCTTCAACCTCACCTATGGCACGGAGGCAGTCATCCCATCCGAAATCGAAATCCCCTCACTTCAGTTGGAAGCATACAATGACAACACTAATAACGATGAGCTATATACCAACCTCGACCTGCTTGACGAGGTGAGGAACCTCGCGTACATCAGGACCGTAGCGTACCAGCAAAGGGTAGCTCGGTACTACAATGCCAGAGTCAAGAGAAGAAGCTTCCGCACCGGCGACCTGGTTCTCCGCAAGGTCATGGTACCTGAGCCCGGCGTCAGCAAACTCGGGCAGAACTGGGAAGGACCCTACCGAATAAAGAGAGCACTCGGAGGAGCGTACGAGCTCGAGACCCTAGAGGGTAGGCAAGTAGCCCGAGCTTGGAACATCGTCAACCTAAGGCGATATTACGTATAAGTTGCCGAACTGAGCGGACTTTAAGCCGCTCCCGAGAGCCTAAGGGCCAGAATGCCGAAGTAACAAAAACCTCGACACCACAAGACCCGACCACCTCTCCGGCATGGGCAAGAAACCTAGGAAAATATCCTGAGCTAAAGCGCTGAGCTGAGGATGACCTCGGGAACTCATCAGCGCAAACTAAGTGTTAACACCAAAGGAACAGGCAGCACGAATATGAAACCCGGGGTGTAAAGCTCACTCCAAGACAGGCAGAGAACAGGTCGGGCATATAGCCTTACTATGTCAGCTCACCTCAAGGAATCCCCCCCGTCTCGGGGACCTAACTTTATGCAGTTCGGCAACATAATCACTTCGGCAAAAAAGAAATAGCTACGCAACACTTGAACAAAAAAAGGTATCTCATTACCAATATTTTCTTTACAATGTTCACAAGAAAAGAAAGAAGAAATGAGCTTGCAGGCTCGATACATTACTTTGGGCTCGCAAGCCCGGTACACATCACTACGGGGCTACATCCCCTTTACCCTCAGAAGGGACCTCGGTAGCACTCGGAGGATCGTCTTCATCATCAGAATCCGGATCTTCATCGGCCGCAGTAGCCATCTCCGGAGTAATGAGCGAAGTGGTGATGGCACCAAGCTCGGGGTAGGCGTGCCGTATCATCCACTGGCTCAGCTTGAAGCCCCTCCGGTATGAGCCCACCATCAGGTCGTCGAAGCACTCCGACGCGATGTAATCATCGACGACCTTCACCTTTGTATCCTCAAGGGCCTGGAAGAATATCTCGAATTTCCCCTTGATATCGGCCTTGAGGTATTCCACCTCGTGCTCCAGGGCACCCTTCGAAGTCGCGAGGTGCTTCACGACTAGCCTCATAGCACCGTTCTCCCTTCGGAGTCTCTCCAGCTCGCTCATCTGAACTGAAGCTTCACCTTCAAGGCGGTGGACCCGCTCCCGAACTGACCCCAGAGCCTCTTCGGCAGTCTGCGCCCGCTCCTGAGCCGACCCCAAAGCTTCTTCGGCAGCTTGTGCCTGCTTCAAGTTCCTCTCTGCCTGAATTATGAGGAAGTGAATAGAGGAATTTGCTTGCCAAGCAAAGAGTCAGTTCGACAAGAACACAAAAGAGAATGAGAAAAAGCACAAAGGGAAGACTTCGACAACCTACCACCATGACGTGAGACGTTGCACGTGCGCCGATGTGGCTGAGAGGGAGCTCGGACCAGGCCGTGACCTCGCTCGATTACACGGCCTTCTGACTCTCGCGAAGAGCGCAACCCAGAGTTAGCACACTACCAACCCCCTCCTGGCTCCCCGAGCTGGAGAAAACAGTCGGAGTACGAGAGGCCTCCGTAGTCTCAGCCTCCCGAGCCTCTGTAGTGCCTGTTAGACAGTTTTGTATGCCCTTAGCTTCAATCATTTTGATGTACTTTTGTTATTTAGTGGAAATAAATAAAGTGCATGTTTGATTCATGTTGTTTGGTTTAATTCTGTGTAAAACCCTAAAACTGGACATTTGTAGAGACTCATGTTAGTTTTAAATGTTCACAGCCGTTGGATAAGTCTGGGGAGATTTATCCTGCCAAGGCTGATACTGGTGTGCCACCAAGTGTTGGGATGGCCTGTCTCAGCCATCAGGGTAAGACTCGAGGCACATACAGCATGGGATTACTTGAATCCTTGAACCGGACCAGATTTCCAGTCTTGCCCTGGACCTTGGAGATAGATGGGCAAAACTGGAAAGTTACACCTGACCCCTAGACTCGATTATGACACTTCACTAGGTGCTGGATCAGGGTGCCTTTGATATGCCAATCAGTGAGATCCTTAGTGGGGATCAAAACCTGGGTATGTTGGGGCAGTTTGAGAATTCATCTGAGTGGGTGGTCATAGTGACAGAATCAGCCACTTTGTCGGACAAAGGGTAATGATCGGGAATGCACTCTCTCTGATGGAAACCAAACTGCCGGCAGTTGATTTCAATCGTTGGAATTTTGTTTTTGCAAAATTAATATATTTACATATATATGTACGGTTTCAAAATGTTTGCAAATGGTTTTAATTCCCGGGATCCATGTGAGAGGAGAGTGCGGCACTGTTCCTTGCAGCCGAGGGAGAGGTCCTCTCTTGTCGGGCAGTGCTTGATCATTAAGGGCTGAGAGGTTAAGTGTAAGACCATTTAGGATAATACCTGATGGGCTAATCTTGCACATGCCCACAGTCCTTGGGTTTTTATAAGATGGCTTGGCCCAGGGACCACTTAATGTAAGTGTTGGGCCCATAGGGTTCATACGATGGACTCAAGGGGTTCATTGAGATTTTCAGTGAATTCGGCTGGGCCTTGTATTAAAGGCTGGGCCGAACCCATGTGGCTGGTGTGTAGATCAATGCTTGGGTCCCACGCCATACAAAGAAGCCCAACTGGGCAGCAGATTGGAAACGAATTAAACACTGAATACTTAATGGGCCAAAAGCCCATTTCGAGGTGGGCTGATATGATCACCCATCAATGGGGCGAATTTGAGATTGAAGTTAGCAAAAAGGATTGGGCTCTTAGCCTTATCCACTCTTAGAGACCAAATTCAAATCAGATTTGAATCTGGTAACCTCCTGATAAGATCAGGAGTAAGCTAACTCTATCTGGGAAAGGGATTAAGATTATCCCCTATCCAAATACTGATTTGGATTGGGATAACTCTTAATTAGGAGATTTCTTAATCAAGAAGAAAGGGAGGAGATTTTCGAATGAACCAAGAGAGGGAAATCAGATTTCGATCCAAGAGGTTCTGGTAAGCAAGAAGGGTTCCTGCGAATTGAGATTAGATCTCATTCTCTCCAGAAAAGAAAACAGTTCAGCCTTTTCGTTTCTGGAAATCTCCTCCTGCCGCCGCCATCTGCATTATTGTAAGATTTGATCTTTGCAGAAAAGAAAGTCAAGAAACCAGTTCTTGACATCAGTCTTGCAAGAAAGACTGAAAGAATTCAGTGTTTAGTACATCCAGGGGATTCTTATGAAGGATCCAGTGTGTAGGACGCACCCTGCTGGTTCTGTTCCATCCACAGCTGTGTCATCTTCAGCAGGGACAGATCTTGGAGCTTTCTTTGGGCGTGAACACCAACTTTGGGAGATACTGCTTCTCTGGATCAGGTATAATCCTCCCATTTATCTTTTGGTACAGATCTGGTTTGATTAGGGTTCAAGTAGATCCTTGAATATTGTATTCTAAATTCAGGGAATATGATTCCCAGTTGGGAGAAGGTAGGAAATTTTTGAAATTCGCCCCACCCATTCCGCAACCTTTATGGCGTCCATTAGATGGATCCTACCATTCTTTCAGTGCCGGGCTTCGCTGCCATCTCAGGGATGGGCCCCGCCGCCTCGATTTCCTTGAGAGAGTCCAGGTTGATTACTGGAGGCTGGCTCGGGACTTCGAGCTCCATGGCCCGAGGATACTCCACTCAAGCTCGCTTGGTGACCCGCTTCCTTCTCTTCATTCCGGTGAGTAAGTTGGCACCCCGGGTCTTCTCTGCTTCCACAATACCTGCAAAAGGAGCTCGACATCAGTACCAAAAAAAAAAAAAGTAAAGAAGCTTACCCGGACTCAAACCAGCCTGAATAAGCTTGGCCTTCGTGAGGTATTCTTCGCACTCGAGCCCGACCTGGGCCTAGGATTGAAAGGTCACCGCCATGTCTTTGTCTAACATGACGCCAGGATCAGGGACGACCGCCCTCCAATGAGTAGGAAACGGCCACCCCGTAACACTTCGGACCACGAACTAGTCTCGCTTCCACGCCGGGACTTTGTTTGGGAGTTTGTGAATGAGTTTGAACCCTGGGCGAGGTGACAGGTAGTAAGCCCGCTTGTGCTCGGGAAGGTAGCTCGCTTGTTTCTTAAGCATAAGAAGGGCAGAGAAAATTTCCAAGTCTAAGGGGATGACGAACTCGCAACAGAGGGATATGGTCCCGACAAGGTTGCGAATAAAGTTCGGATGAAGTTGACCTACCGAGACGCCGAAGTGGTTCAAGACTTCAACGATTAAAGGGTGAAGAGGAAGGCACAGCCCGACAATGAGCTGCTCTCAGAAAACCACGATCTCATCAGGACCGTGCTCCCAAGGGAAGTTGCCCGAAGGTAAGCTATATGCATACTCCCCGGGCAGGTTGAATGATGAACAAGAGACCGAAGCCTCTCAGACGTCATAGTAGAAGGTCCGAACGGGTTATTATGAAAATACTATAATATAAATATATCAATAAAAAACATATAATATAAAAACAAATAAAAACTAAAAAATCATTAAAAATTGGTAATATGATATATGGTAGCAATATTAAAATATATATAATATATTGTAAATATAAACATAAAAATTTATATTTATATAGATATGTATATTGTCAAAATAACAGAAAATAATAAAACAATGAAAATTATTTAAAAATATAAAATAATAATAGTGTGTATATATATAAAATAATAGAAAATTATTAGTATAAATTATAATATTATATATATTCAAGTAAAAAGATAATAAGAAAAATAAATATAATAACAAAAAATATTAAAAATTAGTAATATGATAGATAGCAGAAAAAGTAAGCAAATGGCTAATAAAATTAAAGGTTGTATTGACATTAGAGCTGAAAAATATATTTTGTGTTATTTGTGCAATCAAATTATATTAGTTTCATTATTTTTTAATATTATTATGATTGAATTAAATTTATTGTGGTTTATATTTGATAAATTCTGATTGGTTTAAATAATTGTTATTTGTGCAAATAACAATTACTATATATATTAGCAAAAAATTATGTGTAAATGGTAATGGACACTCACACACACACACACACATATATATTTGCTATATATAGATTGTATGTCAAAAAATAACAACAAATAAATAGAAATTATTAAAAACATATAAAAGAAAATTATTATTATGAAAAATACTATTAAAAATAAAAAATTAGATATTATTATGTATACATATGTTAGATATGTAGTATATATATGATATGTTATATATGCATACATTTCAAAAAATGAAAAAATCATACAGAATTATTATTACGAAATATACTATAATATAAATATATGAATGAAAAATATATACAAGAAACTAAAAATCATTAAAAAGTTAGTAATTAATATGATATAGTATAGCAATATAAAATTATATATAATATACTATGAATATAAATAATATATATATACAATGTAAAAATAACAGAAAATAATAAAACAAATAAAAAATAAAAATTATTTAAAAATAAAAAAATAATAAAAAGTATATATAATATAATATAATATATATTCATGTAAAAAGATTATAATAAAAATAAATATAATAACAAAAAAATAACGAATTGTAATATGGTAGATAATAAAAAAAAATAAGCAAATGGATAATTAAATTAAAGGTTGTGTGGACATTAGAGCTGTAAAAATATATTTTGCTTATTTGTGCAATCAAATTATATTAGTTTCATTGTTTTTAATATATTATGATTGGATTAAATTTATTGTTGTTTATCGTTGACAAATTCTGATTGGTTTAAATAATTGTTGTTTGTGCAAATTTTATTACTATATATATATTACCAAAAAGTTATGTGTATATAGAAATAGACATTTACATATAAATATATATAATTGGATTATATTGTAAAAACGACAAATAATAAAAATTATTTAATACTAATAAAAAATAATAGAAAAACATAGAAAATAATAAGAATTGATAAAAAATCGGTTATGCAATATATGATAGAAATATAAAAATATAAATTATATTATAATTACAGTTATAAGAAATATATTTATATAAATATAAATATAAAAATTTATATTGTATTGTAGAAAATGGCAGAAAATGATTAAACATATTACTATACATAGAGATTGTATTGTTAAAAATATTAAATATAAAAATGTAAAGATGTCATAAAACACAATAAAAATTATTTAAAATAGAAAATAATATACATAATATAATATATATAACAAATAATAATATATATAGAAAAGTAAAAATAAAATGATAAAAAACAAAATAATAAGAAATATTAAAAATGGTAATATGATATATGATATCAAAGAATAAATAGTATAAAAATATAATAAAATATACATAAAAAGTAAAAATAAAATAGTGTATATATGCATATACATATACATAGATACATATTTATAGCTATAGCAAAAAATAAAAAGTAATACAAAATTATTATTATACAAAATACTATAATATAAATATATATAAATAAAAATATAATAAAGAAACAAATAAAATACTCAAAATTAAAAATGTAGTAATGTGATATATGATAGCAATATCAAAATATATAAATAATAAAACAATATAAAGCAATAAAATCTATTTAAAATACAAAATAATAATAAAAATTGTATACATATAAATAATTTCAAACATGAAAATTATTAGTATAAAAATATAATATAATATAAATAGAAAAGTAAAAAATAAAATATTAAAAATATTAAAAATGGTAATATGAAATATGATAGCAAAAGATTATGTGTAAATGGTAATAGTAAAAAAATTTTAACATGTTATTTAGAAAATAGTAAATAATAAAAATTATTATATGTTATTTAGAAAGTTTGTATATAATATTTTGAACTTGTCATGTTGAAATGTGTTTTATAACATAGGTGTAAAAGAATGGCATCAAACGATAGATTGAGGGCAAATTTGGACCCTGTATTAGTAAAAATATTCTTAGATGCTTGTATAAATGAGGTAAACACTGCTGGGAGATTGGGTATCTCTCTTAGGAAAGAGTTATGACCATGTGTAGCTGAGAAGATACAAGGGCTAACGGGGATGGTTTTAGAGCAGCGTCAACTCAAGAATGAATATGACTACTTATAGTAACAGTATCAAGAATGGTCTTCTTTGATATTTGTGATGGGTGAAGGTTTTGAAACAACCACTGGTACAATGAATTGGTCTGTTGAATAGTGGGATGATTACCTGAAGGTAATTTACATTTGTTATCTAGTTTTGTTTTCACATTTTAAAACCCATTGAAAATTTCCTCTAAGTATTCATACCATATACAAATACAGTCACTCCTGTGCAAAGCAGTTCAGACATTCACGGTTGCAATGGGCCAATGAGTGTAGGGTATTATTCCAAGTAGACATGTTCATAGGTCGGGTCGGGCTGGGCTCAGGCCAGGCTTTTACTCTTCATAAACAGGATTTTGTTAGGCCCGAGCCCAAGCCCAGCCTGACCAATGGGCCTACAACATGGGCCCGAGCCCGACCCTAATAAAAAGCCTGAAGCCCGACCTAACAGAAGAAAGGATTCATTGTCGGTTTGTGTTCGTCGGTGCTGAGTTTGTGTTTGAGAAAGAGAGAGAGTGGACTCACCGCCGCCGGTAGTGCCTATGTTCGCTGCATCGTCGGTGCCTGAGTTTGCGTCTGAGATTTTGAGAGAGAAGAAGTGAGAACTAAGAAGAGGAACGAGAGAGAGAGAGAGAGAGAGAGAGAGAGAGAGAGAGGACTTACGCCAGCATTGCGGAGTTTACTGGTTGCACCAGTGATTGTCCAATGGTTCTGTGTTTGCCTGAGAGTGTGAGGTTGTGAGTGACTGTGAAAACTGAGAAGGGGTTCAGCTAAATGGCATAGACAAGAAAGAGATGAATGAAAGAGGAGTTAGGATATTAGGGTTTTTTTATTTAACCTATAGGTTAGGTCGGGCTTGGGCCGAGCTTTTTTAACAAATCTTGAGCCCGACCCACAACATAGTCGGGCTTAGGCTTAGGCTTTTAGGCCCAAGGTCAAGCCCGTATGCTCAAATGTGTGTTCAAGCCTGTCCGAGGGTCGGGCCAGGCTAACCCATCTGGCTACTTGGCCCATAATTCCAGGGTACCTATGTCACTGGACAAGATTGTTGGGGTTCTAGGGTAGGAGGATCAGTGCGACAAGATTCATTATCTGGTTCAAAGGGTATTTCTAGTGGTACACCACGGTCTGGTAGTGGTTTGCAATTTGGCGTGGACATGGGACATACAAGTGGAGCAAATGAGTCCAGTGATGACCATTGTGAGCGTGTCGAATTTATGCCTGATCCATCTTCGAGTAGACAAAAAAGGTCTAAGGGAGTGGATATGGCTGCTGAGCTTCAAAACATGAATGAATCAATTAAGGACATAATTGATGTTTTGAGGACACCTGTGCAACAGAACCCACTTCCTACGTCAACCCAAGTAGCCCAACATCTAGATGAGATTGAAGTGCGACCCACAGTCGTAGTGTATAGAGACATTGTTAGAATTAGGTATCACCGAAACACATCCATTATATATTCAAGCATTCATGTTATTTGTTGAGAATGTAAAATATAAGAGGGAGTGGAAGATGCTACATGTGGTTGTGCCTATAAATGTGCAACTCTCATGGTTGCAACAAATGGTGAGAAGACTCTTCGGGGTATGAGGGAATACCGTTTGTTAATGGTTGTTTCTATGGGTTCTTTTCTTCACTGATTCTAACTGTTGTCACTTGCATTGGTTGAACATGTGGTGTGCTTTTTACCTATAACATTTTAACTATTTTAAATTAATTTATCTTATAAATATTACCACTTAATCAATTTAACACATATTCATCCTTTTTTTTTAATGCATCATGACTTTGTCAGAAAGAGCTTTTTCACTTAGTAGAATATTTTTTACATCGCTACACATTTCACCTAACAATGGACTTGGAAAAATACATCCGCTTGTTAGCATTACTTCTCGTATGTTGGACTGTAAAAGCTATGCTATTTAATCATGATGGCGAACTATTCATCGATTGTGCTGAAAAATTATTTCAAGTCATTGAGGAACCAAGCGTAAAAGATTGCATGCAAATAGTAAGGGATATGAGATTCACAAAAAGACACCCATTGTACGTTAAGGCACACATTATATTCATTGACAATTTGCGTTATCGACAAGTGTGGTTGAGATTCTGTGATAAATCAACTTATTCTGCTAGAATTGCGTATTTGAAAGCTGCTATACACAACTACTTTGATAATGATCTTATATGATTATAATAGTGTCATTGTGTGCCCTTGTGTTATTTCGGGCTTTGAAACAATGGTGTGAACAAATTATGTTTTATTAATCGTTAATAGCATTTTAAAATTTAAATTGATTTGTGATTTTGTATCATGCAATACATTGTCAATTTTCTTATATATTTGATTTACAAATGTTGACAATAGAGGCTATGAATGCATTGGTTAAAATTCTACTCCAGCTATAGTTATTGAAAGTCAAACTTTTACAAATTAAGCGTCCTCGCCCAAGCAATGAATCTTCATTTAGTGGACATCGAATGAAAGTAGGTGCATTTAGGCGGTTATATTGTCATTTTTGAGTAAAGGGTTGGGTACGTGATACCAATAACATTACTGTTGAAGAGAATGTGACTATATTTCTTTCATGCATTTGTCAAAGTCAACAATTTTCCATAATAAAACGTCGTTTTCAGCATTCCAAGGATACTGTGCATCGCGTATTCCAAGAGGTATTAGATACCATGATGGCTTTTGTAAGTGAAATGATTGTATCAACTTGGGATCATCCAAGCCCAAGTAATATCAGTCACCATCGAAGGATTCGACATATATTTTAGGTACAAATTTTTAACAATGATTATGTAGTTTAAGCATGATTCAATGCATTTATTAATAGTACCATAATTTTGTAGGCTATTGTCGATGCATTGGATGATACACTCGTACCCGCAATCATCACACCAGATGAGTCAATGCCTTACAGAGTTAGAGGCGGGAAGCAATGTTACCAAAATGTTCTAACTATTTATGACTTTAATATGATATTTCCATATGTTGTAGTTGGTTGGGAGGGGGTTGCACATGATGCAATGATTTTAAGGACCGTTGTTACTGAGCCTGATCACCACTTTTCATTACTATCTTCGGGTAAGTATTAAATTCAAGTCTTTTGAGGCTATAACACTTTTAAATCATTCCCACATGCCAAATTTGACAACAGTGTTACACTTTTTGCAAATAAGTACTATTTGTGTAATCAGGCATTTCCACACACTCATTATTTCATGGCTCCATACCGCAAACAAAGATATTATATATCAGATTTTTACCATAAATGACCAAGAACTAGGGAGTAGATTTTTAGCCAAACCCATGCGAAATTACGGAATATAATCGAATGGGCTTTTGGGGTCTTAAAAGCACGATTTAAAATTCTGAAGTTAATGGCACCGTTCCCTTTTCCAGTTCAACGAGATTTGGTTATTGCATGTTTTGCCCTCCACAACTATTTAAGGAGGGAGAGTATCGGGGGATGAACTGTTCACAGAATATGAAGGCAGTAGTGCTAGAGGAGATGGGGATGAAGAATCAATTGGCGAAGAAGATGATTACAATCCCGACGTTGATATTTGTTCACCTAAGAATCGTGAATTCGTGTTTCAATTACGTGAGCATATTACTCATCAAATGATGCAATAGATGATATGGTGCACTAATATTATATAGCATTGTGTCACATTATGGATATTGAGATTGAACATTGATAAAACTTTGATTACTTGTATTGATTATCTTGAATTGTTTAATATTTAGGCCATAATATTTGCCATAGTGTACATTGTTCTATTCTTGATAGAATTAAGAATTGATTAGCAATTTTAATAATATTATATAATTACAAAATAATTATATACCATTGTACAATTACTAATAATATTATATAGTATTATACAATTATTAATAATATAAAAGTTTAAAATTAATTAGTTATTAGTCATAATTAATAATAATATTACTTAATTTGGTATAACCAATTAATAAATAACCATAATTAGTTACTAATTAATTAATATTTAATTATTAATCATTAAATCAATAATTAATTAATATTTAGTGATAATTATTTAACATTTAACTATTAAGTAATAATTAATAATTCATCATTCATAACATTAAGATTAATTAATAATATTACAATATTAGGATTAATTAATTAATGATTTTTCATTTAATCAATGTTATTAATATTATTAATAAATAATAATACTATTATACAGTTATTAATCATATTAATAATTTGTAAATAATAACTATTAATGGTGAAAACAATTACTAATAATATTACTTAATATTAATTATTTTTAATATAAATTAATAATAATCAATTATTCATTAATTGTAAGCATTTAATTATAATGAGAATAATTTATTAATAAAAATAATTAAGTAACGAATTAATTAATAACAATAATATTATTAATTAATTAACAATGCATTAATAATTAATACTTAACATTGATTAATTAGTATTAATCATTAATTAATGATGAATTATTAAGTAATAGCTAATAGTTAATTAATCATAATATTAACATTCGTTAAAAGTAATATGAATAATACTAATCATTGATCTTAATTAGTAATACTAATAAAAATATTAATTATTAAGTAATTAATAATTAATCAATAATGGTGATGATGATGATGATGATGATGATAATAATAATAATAATAATAATAATAATAATATGTAATTAATAATAACTACTTAAGAATAATATTATTAATAACGCATAATAACAATATTAGTATCAATTCAGTAATGACTAATTGGTACTTAATATTATTAACAATTAATAGTCAATATTATTATATAGTTTTTACTAATATTAATAATCAGTAATGCCTAAATGAAAAATAATTGAAATTAATAAATAATAATAATTAAAATAATTAATTAATTAAGTAATAACAATGATACAAATATTTACTAAACAATGATTTAATAATTCATAATATGAATTAATAATAATTATTAAATATTAATTACTAATACTAATAATAATAATAATAACAATAATTATTATTATTATTATTAATTATTAATTACTAATAAGTAGTAGTTAGTGATGGAGGATGATTTGACCCGACCTACTGAGATGATGACACGTGGACCTGACTCAGCACGAGCAACAGCTCAGCAGCCTGGCTTGACCGCAACCAAGTAGCAAGTTTGTAGAACAACTCGCTACGTCATAGCTCTCTGTAGGGGGAGCTCGCTACGGCACGAACTCCAGATCCCCCAAGCTACTAAGAAGGGAATACTCCAAGATTATTTCAGCTCGTGAGCTAGGGAAACCAGCTCGCTCTAGCACCTGGGCCGAATTGCCCCAAAGACCAACCTTGATGAGGGTCACCTCAAAGTACCCCTAAGAGCTTGCTACAAAGTAGCTTGCAGCAAGGATAGCCCGCTACGAAGTAACTTGTGACTGTGATGTGATGCTCTCAGAAAGCTTCCATCTGACAAGACCGTACTCGTCAGACTGTGCCACGTCTCTCAACTGACGGCGCAGTCCCTGTCCGATTGACAGTCTGCCCCACGTCTCTCTTTAGATGGTGGCGTGCCTGTCCCTTCGGAGACATGTCACTCAACCGAGCAGGTAGTACGTTGTAACGATCACCTTCACCTGCGCAGCCCTGGCGAGTAACGACTGCAATAGGAACCCAATGGCGGTTACGCCTGATTTGACCAGAACGCCCCTATAAAAGCCCTTCAAACGGAGAGATAGACTCTCTCTCGGAATTAGATATGAACTTGCACTCTCACTTGCTCACGAGCTAATCTCGAGACGTAGTGATCTAGCGCGATCTACGCTCTTAGCCTTTTGTATTCTCTCTTCTTCCTCCCTAGCATTCTCACTTAAGCTTTGGAGTATTCCCGTCGGGCAAATCCCTGGGAATCCTTCTTCTTCATCTTCTCAGGTGTTGTTCGTTGCCAATAAGGTGCCAGTCAGCAGCCAGCTAGGAGTGCCCAAATCGTGCCGCATCAGTTTGCAATAATAATAATTGTTAATTACGAATAGTAGTAATGATAATGAATTAATAAGATTAATTATTATTAATTATTAATGAATTAATATTTTTTATTTATTAATTAGTAATAATTAGTGATAATAATAATTAATATTATTAATTAATAGTAATAAAAATACTAATAATTAGTAATAACAGTAATTAATAATATTATTAATTATTAATTAATAGTAATTATTAATATTAATAATTATTAGTGCATTTAATTGCTATTAATTAATAATAATTACTATTATCACTAATTTTTACTAATTAATAATTCATTATTTATTATTAATTATAGTAATTATTAATTGTTAATAATTAGTAATAATAATGAAATAATAATAATTAATTAATTATTAAATGAATTACAAATAATTATTAATGCTTTTTAATAATTAATAATTAATAATTATTATTTCTTAATTCATTATTAACTTATATATTAATTATTAATTAATTGTATTAATTAGAAATTATTATTTATGAATAATTATTAATCATTATATTAATTTTAATATTATTTTTCATTGAATTACATAAAAAACAAAAAGTTCTCAGATATAGGGTTAAAATGGGCTTTTGACAATTTTTAGAGTTCAGAACAACATTTTGTGTATTCAGAGTTCAAAGGAAAGAAAAATTCACCAATGCCAATATACCTCTTAATGTAATTATTGTACTTTCAGATGTCAGACTTCAGAGCAAACGAACAGGCCCTAAGAGAGAGAAAGCCTACCACCTAAATGCCTATTACTGTTTAGGTTTTCAAGAGGGAAAACTTGAAATGAGGAAAAACTGAAAAGGTGCTAGGCGGAGACAGACACATGCATGTTTGTTTATTGGATATTTGGATTTTAAAAATAACAAATTTACATGGAGTAATGGAGAGGTAAGGTAATAAGGTTAAGCTTTTACTTTTTCTTGGACTTGTTTGAAATTTGAAAAGGCGCCAGGCTAACCTGTCGTGCCAGGCAATAGGCAGACAGAGTGACAGACGCACAACAGTAAGTTTATTCAATTTTAAAAATAAAAATAAAAATATAATATATACATTAAAAAGATATATTATTGTATATATACACCAGTCAGTTTGGTTAACCATCGGTTTTTGTACAAGGTTAACCAAAACCAAACCGGCTGGTTTGGTTAACCGATTTTTTTGTTCGGTTTCAATCGGTTTGGTTTTTTAGTTTTTTTTGCTCACCCCTAGTTTGTACTTGACAAAGGGTTCGACGATACCGGAAAGACATGATACTCAAAAATTTGTAACCAATAAACGTGTTAACTAGGTGAGTTTTGATTGGTCAAAGTAAATTGGGTACCATATCTTTTCGGCATCTCGACATACTTTTTAGCATTTCTTTAAAATTCACCATAACTTTTCAAAACGTTTAGAGAACCTCATATTTTATTTTCCAAAGTTGAGCATTGTTAGTATTCATTGATAAAAGTTGTTCACATATCAGCAATTTTCATAATTAATCTGCCCCTGAATGGTTAATATGCCTTATTAACTATATTTTTATGATTAAAATACCCTTAAACACCCCAACTACCTTATATTGTGCTTTTTAAAATTTTTCCAAGAAAGTTGAAAAATGGGTTTTGGGTAGGAATGGCAACGGGGTGGGGATTAAATTCTTGTTCTCGCCCCCAATTCTAAAATTAACCCCATCCTCGTCTCCAATCCCCATCAAGGATAAAGTTTGTCTTCCGTCCTTGATTCCTAACGGGGATGGGTTTCTTGTGGAGACCCAAATCCTTGAAATTTTTTAGATAATAGTATTTTTTTAAAAATAAATTACTTAAAAAAATAAAAATTTTAAATTATAAATAATATTATATATATATATATATATATATATAAATGGGAAATTGCCATCCCTAGTTTTGGGTCGAAAAGTAACAAGGTACTTCTGAAATATTAAAATAGGTTGAATATAACAAAGGATAAAATGGTAATCTATTAACATCTATTAGTTTCTTTAATGTCAAATTATTGTTCCTTGGATGTTTTGAAATGTTATGACGAGTTTAAGAGAAATGCTGAAAAGTCATGGTGAATTTTTGGCCCTATTCGCTTTTCGATAAGTTACTTACTTGGGCAAATGCAATTACCTAGATAAGTTTTTTCCTCGGAAACATTTACCCGAATAAGTACATTTACCCATGTTCTTTTATTTCTCATGTAAATAAAGTAATGATCATTTTACTCATAAAAATCCATTATTAAAAGGGGAATTTTTGTCCCATTCAAGTGTTAGCAACTTTCCTCCTAGGTGGGAAAATTATTTACCTACCTAGGAGATGGATAAGTGATACCCAGGAAAATAAACTTTCCCTGATCCCCACATTAATATGAAAAATGAATATGGGATCCTTGGTCAATGGGAACTAAAATCCTGTTGACCAACTTTCCCCCTTTCAAAATCCAAAAAAAAAGAATACTCCCTTAGAGAATTTCCTTATATTTTATTGTCCATTAGAAGATTTGTTAAGTGCCACATGGGGAATTCACATCCTGCATGTGACTCATAAGAGAACAAGTCTTATAAAAAGAAGCTTGTGAAAAGCTCAATTCGTTTCCTCCCTACATTGTCTAGTGTTATTGTTTGAGGAGCTTTCACATTTGTTACAGCGATGAAATGGGAGGCAAGGTGAGGTGGTTAGAGCCTTAGAGGTTAAGAGCCTGAAAGAATGGCAAAAGGAGGGCCTAGGTAGAGTGAAGGCAAATCCGTATTGAACTTGGTTAGTTGTGTTTATTTTTTATTATTTTAAAATTGAATTGAATTTAATACTTATATGAATTTTTAATTTATTTAGTAAATTATTATTGATGTGTAATCTAAGTTATGATACTATACTAAGTTTATTACTATTTAAAATTTTTATTAATGTTAGAATTTGTTATTCTAAATTAAGTATAATATTATAACAATTAGTTTTAAAAATTATTATTGTTAAAATTGAAAAAAATAGTAATTTATTTTTAATCTTCTTTTATGTTAATCATTTTAAATGGAAATTAAATTTTGTTATGTTATAATTAATTATTTTTTCTCTTATTAGTATTTTAGATATTTTTTGCTCATCTCATTTCAATATTTAAGTTTTAATTTAAATTGTTTAAAAATGGCTTAAACATTAATATTTTAATGCATTGATGAAAAATTAAATGCATGTATTTACAAGGTGAAGACAGATAGAGATAGATCAATAGATCGATAATGTGAATAATGAATAATGTGAAGTGCTTGTGTGACAATGTATATCAATGTGAATAAAGAATAGTAACAAGTAACAACAATGAAGAACAAGTGCAAGAATACAAAAGCAAATTCGAAATAAGGCTCCTTCTCGCATATTGGTGTGAGTCTCCCTCTAGCTTGGATGAGTTTTTAACCCTGTTTTCTCTACTGTAATCATTCATGGAGGGTTCTATTAATCAAAGTAAATTAATTGGGGATTCGTTGTCAGATCCGTTTGCGGTTTTACTGCACGAGGGTTCACGAGTGGCGGGCCTAAAAGAATTCCTGGTAAAGGCCTGGAAATTAAATTAAGAAACGACTCTATGATCTCAAACTTTGGCTTTGACTCTTACTTGCTCAAGTTTGATTCAAGATTGAAACGGGATAACACTTTTGACAGAGGTCCGTGGAACTTCAACGATGATGCAATTGTGATGTAAGTTTGATTCATTTAGATCGCCAACGAGGATCCATTCATTAGTTAGGCCACTACAGATGGAGTGAGGTATTCAACTGAGAGTTCTCTCTCTCTCTCTCGTTCTTTTAAGAACTCTCATAGTTTTGGGTTCTCTCTGTTCATGGCATCTCTTAATCTCCTCGATATTAGTTTTCAAGGTAACAGATATACTTGGTCCAATAAAAGGAGTATGAGAGAACATCTTGATTCGAGGCCACCTGGATGACTTTCAACTTCGAAGTCAAGGAGAAGAGCAAGTAAACCTTACAGATTCGAGGCCACCTGGATGTCTGAACCGGGCTTCTTCAACGAAGTGGATCAAGTATTCAGATTGATAGCAACATTGCAGCAGAGAACTGTCTACTTGGGGGCCTAGAAAAATTCCTGGAACTTGAGGAACTTTACTGGAAGCAAAGAGCAAGATGTAATAATAATATTGGCTTGAAAGTGGTGATCGGAATACCAACTTTTTTCACAGATTTGCCTCGAATAGACGGAGGAAGAATTCAATGATCGTCCCTGGTTGCCAAATCATTGACAATAGAGTCGTAGCAACTGAGATGGTTCATTCTCTAAAAATTGGACTTGTTAAAAGCGAATGATAGAATTGAATGGATTTAATTTTATCCTTCACATTCTTAAGTTACGGGGTTTCTCGGATCATTTCCGCAAGTTGGTGGAATGTTGTCTGTCCTATGCCTCCCTCTTTGAATGTTTCTTCATGCTCAACACTCTCATTCCCTTCATGGAGTTAAGTTCGGCTCAGCGGGCTGCATATTATCCCATCTGATCATGCTCGTCGATGACATCTTGATTTTTGTAAAGAGTATGGAATTTGAGGTGCAAACCACAAGGCTCAGTTTGGAAAGAGCACAAATGTAAATGTGTATAGCGTAAATACATACAAAATATAAGGTTAGGTTTTGCACTCTACATATTTGCATTTGTACTCCTGTGGTCAGGACAAGAAGTGAATTTTGATAAATCATCTATTTGGTTTAGCAAGAACACCCACAGGAGAAGAAGAAAACTGTTGATTTCTTCTCAAGGAGTCAAACCAATGAACAGAAATGAGGAGTATCTCAGTTGTTATTTGTTTAACAGTAAAAATGGAAAGGAGGAGGGCAAGTTAATCATTCAAAGAGTGAAATCCAGGCTCATAGGATGGAAGGGTAAGTACCTCTCTCTCTCATGCAGTAAAACTATCCTCTTAAAAAGCACTGTAGCAGGATCCCCCTCTTATTTTCCAAAAACTGTTGCTCAGACATTATGAATTTGGAAAGAGATTTTTGGTGGGGTAATACGTTGGACAAACGGACTTTCCACCTGAGGGCCATACTTCTACCTAAGGTGGAAGGGGTCTTGGAGTGTGAAATGTGGATTGGAGATTCTTGAGGACGAATTCTGAATTCTTGAGATGACATCAGTTAATATTTTGAATATTTATAGCTCTGCAGTGGAAATTAGAAATTTATATTGGGCCTGTCCGTATTTTTTCCGCTTAATTTAAGCAGAACATCCCATGGGCCTTCCCAAATCCCAATCATCTTTAGAATCCGAAGCTTGGGCTCTGCTAGAAACCTTAAAATTTGTGGTTGAGCTTGGCATGGATTTGTGCTTGTTGAAGGGGACGCTCTTGAAGTAATCAATGCTCTATTGGAGACTTGCTCTTCTCCTCGGCGAATCAAATGTTTGACCAACCTAGCCTACGTCATTTCCCTAGGTACACCACTTTAAACTTTGCACTAAATCCACTAGGTGCTAACGAAACCTTTACAACCAGTTTGACTTATTAAGTGCTAAGAAGACCTTTATAATAGTTGGACTCTCGAGATGGCAACAAGGCCTTCAATTGGATAAACTTATTGGTGTTATCCCAACTTTTCCCGTGTTTAATCACAGAAGACTTAACAACTAAACTAGAAATCACCAGCTGATCAATTACAACAAATATAAATAATTAAAACGCAATAATAAATGCTTTTAATTAGGTTGACATTAGACTTGTTCATGGGCCGGGTCGGGTTTTGACTTTTTATTAACAGAAAAATGTTAGGCCCGAGCCCGGCCCTGATAAAAAGCCCGAAGCCCGACCTAATAAAATAATTTCGAATTTTTCCCTATTCAAATTGACATTTTCTATTTTAATTTAGATGTTTTTTTCCCCTATTTAAATGAACAATGGGCCTACAAGTGAATCAACAACATTCTCAAGGATAAATACAATACAAACTATTCAAATAAACATATATGAGCTTAATGCATTTGAAGAGACTAAAAATTCTTAGAGAAAATCAATAAAGTACAAATAACTTTTTAAGCCTTTTTCTCCAAGGATAAAAGCTTATTTTAGCTTGTAATCTCTTCAGTCAAGGTTACAGTCTTGTTAATGCTTTTTTTTCACTTTTCACTTTTCTCAATATTGCTCAATACACTTCCTTGAGATTTCCATCTCAAACTCATATTTTTGTAGCATGAACCAAGAGACTATGACTGTTATAGATCAATTAGGAAGGAATTAAATCTTTTTTAGAAATGTTTATAGCTTGTTTCTAACAATGTAGAAGGTTTATCGAAAGAGGAAAGACTTGTTGAGTGTTCAAATGGTCAAAATACTTTATTTCTTTCGTGAAGTAGTGGACTGGCTTGGATTGATAATCAATTGCTTCAACCTTGTTAGGAGTAGGTAGTTAACTACTACTTGCAAGAGAGAATCTTTTCTCTTTGGTAGTTGACTACTAATTCTTGGTAGTGGACTACTTGATGCACTATGTTTTCAACTTTCATGCATAGTCGATTACTTTTATTCCACTAGTCAACTACCGGCCAAGACCAGTGTTACATCAAGTTTAGATATCACAGGTAGTCGGTTATTGCTCCATGCGTAGTTGACAACTTAATGACATCAGTCTTGGCTATCACAAGTAGTCAAATACTAGCTTATGGTAGCTGACCGATAACTATTCCCCACCTTTGAAACTTGAACTAGGTGACTCCAAACATTTGAAAGTCAATTGCTTAGGCCTCTACACTTGGAATTTTTGCACTTGCGCTTAGTATAAATTATGGGAAAAGCCTAGGGATGGTAATTTTCCCTGTCCCCATTGGGTACCCAAACTCTCTAATATGATCACGTCAAGTAAGGAGAATGATTTGGTGTGCGTGTGTGTGTGTAGGGGGATGTATATAAACTTAGGAATCCAATTGGGTTCAAGGACGAGGATGGGGAGTAAAATCCCTACCTCGCCTCAACCCCAATTATATATATTATTATATTTTAAATAATAATATATATTATTTATAATAATAATAATGTATTATTTATATTTTAAATTTTAAATACTATTAATAGAATTATAGAAATGTCATTCAACCATTACATATTTACATTTGTATTAAAAAATTAACCCCACAACCACAAGGGACACGACGATAAAACACTCGAACAATCTTGAACCCTACTTTCTATTCTTTGTTTTCTTGGCTCTTGACTCTTCCCGCTTTTCTTTCTATTCCCCAAATCTAAAATCTTAGTCCAGTTCCCATTTTCCAAATCCTCATCCATGATAGTCGGTAGTGTTAATAGTGATGACTGAAATTTGAAACTAGTGACCACTAGCATATTTTTGGTTTGGCGCAATGATGCTTGTAGGGGTGGAGCCAGGGAGGACCCAAGGGAGCCATGGCCCCCCTATGCCCCCAGAAATCCCCACTTGTATATTTTCCCCCTCCTCCCACTCCCCACCCCAATGTTCCCCCAAGTCAAACGGTTTAGTGGTTCTACAATCTGGGTTAGTGGTTTTTTGACCAATTTAGTAGTTTTTTTTTTTTGAAAAAAATAATCCAATCCAAAATTGAACCTAAAAACACCACCAGTTTTGCGTCGAACAATTCAACAATCTGGTCCAATCCAATTTTCAAAATAGTGTACAATTCATAAAAATTAATTTTGATTATATAACGTTAATTATATCTTTTTCACACACACAAAAAAAAAACAATACAAATGTTAGAAATCGAATTTCATAAATAAGGGATGAATTTCCTGTATGGGCATTCAATAGTTTACAAAAAAAAATTGATTAAAAACACTTGTTTTATTAACTTATCAGTGTAAGCGCCATGTGCAAGTAACAAGTAAAGACATAAGTTTGTTATATACTTTTTTTTATTTTTTTTTATTTTGCTTCGTGGCACAATGGGTAGCCCATCTCCCATCCCCTTAACCCCCCCCCCCCCCCCCCCCCCCCCAAAAAAAAAAAAAAATAATAAATAAATAAATAATTTTTATTTTATGCCTCAAGGTCAAGGCTAATATCCATTTTATAATAGTAATACTAGGGATTCCTGCAATGCACGAGTTTTATTAAAACATTTTTGGGCAATAGAGATGGGGTGCAAGTTGGGTGTACCCAATTCAAGTCCAACTTGATTCAATCAAAGCTTTTGCACAGGTTGAGTTTTAGTTTTTGAACTTTAATATGGGCTTGAGCCAAAACAACTTGGGCCTAAACTAAACTCATATTAGGCTTTGGTTGAGGCCTCTGGTATTAGTTCAATGCAATTTAAGTTTGCCTATGTGTGTGTGTGGAAATTGAGCTATAAAGCTCAATATGCCTAAGACCAAGCATAGCCCGAGCAGGGGTGGTGGTAGAGTGGGTTCGGGGAGGGTTTTGTAAATTCTAGACTTTACTCGCCAAGTGGGTTGGATTTTGAGAATCCAAACCCTCCTTGCACATGAAAATGGAAAACCCTCCCCATATTCAAAGGTAGGGGTGGGTTGGGTTTAAAACCTACATCTAGTTTCTATTATTTCTTGTTATATAAAAGCAATAAATAAGTAAAATAACATAAATAAACAACAAAATTTCCAATTATTTGATTAAGATTTTAAAGAACACATAAACTATCAATTACCCTTTACATCTAATTCAAAATATTATTAAATTCAACACCTAGTACATAAAGTTTATATTTCTTTCCAACAATATGCAAGTTGAGGGGGTCGGGTTTAGCCCAATACTATACCCTACCCATAACATATGGGCTATAGAACCCCAAAACTTGACTTGCTCCAAAACCTATCTTAAAAAAAAAACCACCCCGTCAAGGTGGGTATGGGTGGATGGATACCCATCGGCAAACCTGTTCATGGGCAGGGCTCAGGCTTGGCTTTTGCCAAAATTTGAATGGGGCCGAGCCCGAAGCCTAAGCCTAACACAATATAAGTCAGGCCCGAAGCCCAACCCGTGAACAGGTCTACCCATTGGGTATGGTAGAAATCGCCATCACTAAGCCTGAGATGCTTAGTTAAGGTTAAGTTAGGCCTAGGTTAGTAAACTCAAGCTTAACCTTGAATTGGACCAAGCTTGAGCTTGAGAGGTTTGAGACTTAGGATTGGATTGACCATCAACCCGACCCAAGCCACTCAAGTTGCACCTAGCAAGGACCTGTGCGATGCATGGGCTTTGTTAAGAGAAAGCTAAATAATATAAACACATAAGAGTAGACAATTGTTTTATATTTTAACATTTTAAATAATTAATAATTTAATTTTATATACTACCTTTAATAATTTTTTACAATACAAAAATACAATAATTAATTTCAGCTAGGTTGTTCATCAAATTGGTGAAACCAATCAACACCACCCAACTCGACTCGAGTTGGTCAGTTCTCTAGTATTTTTGGTGGGTTTTGGTTCAGCAATTTCCCAACCTAACCAGGTCGGGTCAATTCGGTTTGGCCATTTGTAAATCGACAAAAACCAAACCGACATGACCATATATATTATATACATTATATTCTTATTATCAAATATTATTAAAACTATTATAATTATTTTTGTGTTTATGATAAATTTTTTAAGGTTATTACGTAATTTTTTATTTAATCTATTTTATTTGTTTTTAAATATTATTTAGTCATTAAGTTTTTTAATACTTCAAATATTTAAAATTAGTTATTTACAATATTATTTATCTATTTAAATAATATCATTATTTAGTTATTTCAATATTACTTATATATTGAATTTCATAATCCATAAAATTATGTTATACTATTATTACATAATTTCGTTATTAATTTTGTAAAATATAAAACTATTATTAATTCAAATTTTATGAAATCTATTATAACGATTTCTACTTTTAATAAAATTTTTAAGTTTATTAGATAATTTTGTTATTTTAACTATTTAAAATTTAGTTATGTTAAATATTTCATTATTTAATATATTTAGTTATTTAAATATATAATAAATTATAAAATATTTAAAAGTTTTCATTGTTGAAATTTTATTTATTTTAAAGTTATTACATAATATTAAATATTTTGTTTTATAATATTTATCTATTTTAATATATTTTTTTATTTATAATATTTAGTTATTCAAAATTTTAAATAATAATTTTTAATTTTTAATTTTAATTATTTGAATAATTCATAAAATTATAATCTATATTGTTAGTATATAATTTTGTTATGAATTTCATAAAAGTATAAAATTATTAATAGTATGAATATTATTAAATCTATGATTTTTTTTTTGTGATTTTAATAAATATTTTAAAGTTATTACATAATTTTTTTATAATAGTTAAATAATTCTTAATTTTTTTTTAATTCAAACTTTCTAATGATAGATATAGATAAAAAGTGGGGGGATAGGAAAATAGGAATTAGAGATAATTTAAGAGATAAACTCTCTACTAAATTAAAGATAATGTAAGAGATCATTATGACCTATATATAATTTAGGAGATAAAATAGGAATTATAGATAATTAAGGAGAAAGTGGGGGGATAGTAGTGCCACTTGGCTAGATTAAATTAGATTTCGGTAGAGAGAGATTTTAGGAAGGGATATCCAAAGGGATAAAGAGAGAGGAAAGCGGGATGGGCCAAACATGTTGAGATATCAAAATGAGAGAGGGAGAAGAGGGACTTTGAGATAAGAGAAAGCTCAGGTGTGGCATGTTTCTACTTTAGTATATATAGATACGTAAATAATAGGTCCGAGTAAATTCCAATATTTTTTTTTGAAGCCTAAAGGCACATTCATTCATGACTCTAGACTTTCAACAAGATTACATCTCAAAATGGAGTATCAACCTTACACAAGTGAAGGAGGTAATACCCAAGTTTTGGAAACATGATACTCAGTAGCATAAGTAGCAAGTTTGTGACCTAATCGATTACAATCTCGAGATGCAAAAGGCACTAAAGCTTGAGAAAAACAAGACAACAAAGATCTGCACTCCCTAACTATGTGGTGTAATCTCCAAGGAGGGTCTATTTAGGAATTGAGTAGACCCACAATAATTTTGGCATCACTCAAATTTTGGCATCACTCAGAAGATGAAATACTTGTAAATCCAAACTTTGAGCCATTAATAATCCTTGGCAAGAGCTTCCATTTCTTCTGTAGAAGAGGATTGGACTGGATGAACCCGACCAAATAGGAAGTTGCCTGTTGAATCACAGATA
The DNA here is from genome assembly GCF_055504915.1 of Nelumbo nucifera. NCBI lineage: Eukaryota > Viridiplantae > Streptophyta > Magnoliopsida > Proteales > Nelumbonaceae > Nelumbo > Nelumbo nucifera. The sequence goes on from NC_142654.1 coordinate 31,679,080, forward strand.
GCAACATTGATGGCTGTTGAAGATTGGTGCCAAGCACCATCTGTATTAATCTTAACAAACCTAACAGAAGGTTTATCCCAATGTAGTGAAGAGACTAATGTAGGCTGAACCTGATTTTGTTGTTGAGTATTTTAAATGCCTACATTAATTAGCACTTCTGAACAATGGGCTTGAATTGATGAGATTACAGAGGGTATAGAAATATGAGCATTGTTAAAACCCACCTTGTTGCTATGCTTCCATATATACCACATAGTAATCACTCCCATCATGAAACAATGAGTTGGATGTGAGGATGCATTATCAATTTCAATCCAGGTCTCCGACCACTCTTTAAGTATATATTTGGTATAGCTTAATAAGTGTTTGTACTTGTGTTCAAAACCTAGAAAAGTATTTGATAAACTGTTTATAGACAATTAAGTGCTATTACTTAAATTTTGATATATCGTTTATAGGCAATGAATAAACACTCAACCGTTGGGGAAACGTTAAAATGAAGCTTCCCCCAATGATTTGTATACATGTAAATCAAAACACATTTTTGTAAATATCAATGCATACGGATGAATATTATAGGAAAAATACTAATTTGACAATGACATGAGGGTTTTTGATAAACACTTATTACGAAAGGCCCACAGAACAAAACACATGCTAAACCCCTCGAGGTAAATTTCGATATTTGATTTCTGAGTCTGTTACAAGTATGCGTTTGTTTGGCATCGATGCCATTACTCCAAAAAATGGTGACACATCAATAGCATGTTGGAAAAAATGATGCTCCAAGAAACACTTGTTTGTTTGGAAAAGCTTTTTCATAAAAAACGATGCTCCAAGCCGTGCCTTGGAAATTGAGAAAGCGTGGTTTGGAGCAACACTGGATTTGGTGTTTTCTCAGATTGCAGTTCATTGTTGCCAACGAAGACGCGGGTGTGGCAGTGATGTGGACTTCCTATAATGGGTACCAGTGCTGAAAATAGACATGGAGCACTAGTACTAAACAGAAACTGTTGTTGTTGCTCCAAGAAACATCCTACCTGATATCAACGTTTCCAAACAAAAAAAAGACATTGTTTTTTTTTTTTCCATAAAAACGGTGCTTCCAACCCACACATCAGCAATGCTGTTTTCTGGTACTGTATTTGCAGCATCGATGCCAAACATGTACTATATATATAACCAATTAATAATGGGTTAATAGCATATAAGGGCAACTTTTGAGGTTTAATATCAATAAAAGTAATATATTTAAAAAAATTTCAAAAATAGGTTAACTTTTTAAAAGTAATTTCAATAAAGGGCAAAAAATCCGTTCATCTTCTTCTTCTTGCCATTTGTTCATCAGAGTCGCCGCTCGTCGGCACCCGCCACCGCCGTCTCCGCCCATCTCTGCCTCCGCCTTCGGCAACGTTGCCAGAGATGGGTGGAGACAGAGATGGCAGCAGCGAGCAGAGGAATGACCACCAGTGCCGCCATCGCCACCTCTGCATCCTACAACGTTGCTGGAGGTGGAGGTGGCGGCGGACAGTGGTGGCGAGTGGTGGTGAGCGGCGGCAGGCAGCGGCTCTGGTGAACAAATGGCATGAAGAAGATGATGAACAGTGTTTTGCCCTTTATCGATATTATTTTTAAAAAGTTAACCTATTTTTAATTATTTTTAAATATATTACTTTGTTATTAAATCCAAAAGTTGCCTTACGTTAGAAACCCATTAATAATCGGTTCAAGACTGGTCCACCCATCCATCATTCAGGTTTCTCTTTCCTCCCTCCCATTAAAACCTCATTTTTTTCATAATTCTAAACGATTGTCCCTCTGCCCGTCTTCCTCCTCTTCTCTAGCGGTCTAGCCCCATGAGCTGGTTGGAAAAGCTAGGGCTAGGTTTTGGCAACAGAGCTACTGAAACCTCCATGGATTCTTCTTCTTCGTCATCCATCGCTCAAGACCCCGACGATGACATCCCCGCGCCAGGTCAGCAGTTCGCTCAATTTGGCGCCGGATGCTTCTGGGGTGTCGAATTGGCTTTCCAGAGGGTTCCTGGTGTTACGAAGACGGAGGTCGGATATAGTCAAGGTCATTTGCATAATCCGTCTTATAGCGACGTCTGCTCGGGCACGACTCAGCATTCGGAGATTGTTAGGGTTCAATATGATCCAAATGAGTGCAGTTACGAGAATTTGCTTCAAGTGTTTTGGGCTCGCCATGATCCTACCACGCTTAATCGGCAGGTAAAGTGGTTGAATTTAGGTTTCCGATTAGTTTCATAAGCATCTTCAGTTATCTGTTTAGTGCTATTGGTTAGTGTTATTGCTTAATTTTTTTCCTAGAGATTTTTGGCATGGATTTGAATTGGATGTTCTTTATATTTATGCTTGCTTATATATGTTTGTTTTGTGATATTTTGTCAATTGGGTTATATTTAGCTTTTGGTTGTAAAGGTGGAGTGGATGGTTAGTTATGCTAACCTCTGAATATTATTTTCCTGGTGAGCTGGATGGGTCTTGGTGGTCTGAAACCAAAATCGCTTGTCCTTGGGCAGTTCTTAGTTCTTGTTTACTCCTCGCGTTTATGCGGTCTCTGGTTATCTTGTTGTCTGGTTTAGGACTGGGAAGCATGGGAGAATTATCGATGTTGTCATTCGGGCAGTTCATGTTTGGTTATTTGGAGCTTGGAGCTTTGTGCTTACTTACGTTTCACGTTTACACTGCTCATTAGTACAATACGGTTTCAGTTATCAATAAGACAGAAACAGCTACTATATTAACCTCAGAATATGCGAGCTATTTTGGCTTTCATTTGTTTTTTTTTTTTATTCCTTTGGCTCTATTTGTTTGCAGTGTAAATCCGAACTTGAAACAAATTTTGCACCGGCTCAGATTTGCATCTGGTTGTTTATAACTATGACTCAGCTTGGGAAGAGTGCAAATACAATTATAAGATTTTAGAAATACAAGGTTTTGCACTGTACATATTTGTATTTGCACTCTTCCCAAACTGAGCCTATGTTTTGCACTTGTATCTGATGCAAATTTAATTTGCACTCATTCACAGTGCAAAATTTACACTACCTTCTTCCTTCCTTAATTCTGTTTCATATAATTAGGGACGTATTTCACCCCTCTCAAACAAATGACCTTTTTTCACCTTCATTCTTTTTCATATAAAGAAGTGGAAACACCAGCCTTTTACTTCCCAATTTACTTATCATAAACAAACTAAACATAGTTGTTGCTGCCAAATCTGGAGCAAAGAGCAGCTGGGTCACTTCCAAGGTGAAGTAGCTGAGGGTCCCACCTGCAAGGGTCAAAAGATGTTAGAAGCCCTGGGATGTGGTCCCAGGGGCGAGGACTCCGACAGTCAAGTTAGCCGAGGGTTGTAGGATAGCCGAGGTCATAATAAGCAAGAGAGTTGAGAGCTTAAGTGTGTGTCAGAGAGTATACCTTTGGCTATGGTGCCCTTTTATAGTCAGAGCCACCTAAGAGCCCAGTAGTGGGCGAGAGGTAACGGTCCCATGAATCGAGGTCATGAATGCAGCTGTTACTGGGGCGAGATCCTAGTGGTCGAGCGTTACCCCATCATTAATACGTGGGGAGGGAATTGAGCCGAGACCATAACACCTGTAGTACATGCTATTTCAGTAATGACCCCTGGAAGTTATTGCCCTTGGGATGTGCCACATGTCATCATCCGATGGAGTGGTCGATTATACCCATATCAAAAGCTAAACCTGAAGCAAAAGTATTGACAACTTTTATTGATAGAAGACAAATTTTGGATGGCTATTTGGTGGCAAATGAATGTATTGACTTGAGACTTATAGCTAACCTTTCAGGTCTGATTTGTAAATTAGACATGGAGGAAGCTTATTACCATGTCCAGTGAAGTTTTGTTGAATGCTTACTTAGAAGGATAGGTTTTGGTCTGAGATGGTGGAAGTGGATAGGTGCTTGTCTCTCAGCAGCAAGACTTTCAGTTCTGGTGAACGGCATCCCTGGAGGTTATTTTGCAGTTGAATGAGGCCTTCGCCAAGATGATCCTATCTCCTTCTTTCCTTTTATTATAGTAGTTGAAGCCCTCAGTAGATTGGTTAATAAAGCAGTGGAAGGCAATTATTTGGAAGGTTTCAAAGTTTCCGTGGCTAGTGATCCAGTAACTCTTTTACAGTTTGCCAATGACTCCTTTTCTCTAGACCGGCTGCCCAAGATCTTCTTTTTCTCGGGTGCCTGCTAATATGTGTTGAAGCGGTTTCTGGAATCTTCAAAAGTCTGAATTGATCCCGGTGAATGAAGTGCCTAATATAAGTGAGCTTGTAGCTGTCCTTGGTTGCAGAAGAGGAGCCCTTCAAAATATTTGGGCCTTCCTTCGGGAGAAAACTATAGATCAAAAGAGATCTGGGATCCAGTGTTAGAGCAAGTCAGAATCAAATTAGCAGGTTAGAAGAAATCATAATTGTCTAAAGGTGGTAAACTGAATCTCATTTAGAGTGCTTTGTCAACTACGTTACTACCCACTTATTGTATGTCTCTTTCCATTGCCCCGGCTTCAGTGTTATCTGTGCTGGAGAAATTGCTAGAAACGTCTTGTGGGATTCAAGAGAAGATGAGAAGAAAATCCATCTTGTTGCTTGGTCTGAACTCTGAAGTTTGTAAGCCAAAACAACAAGGTGTAGTGGGTATTAGACCTCTGAAATATTTTAAGAAGGCTCTCCTCTTGAAGTGGCTTAAGGATGGAATTTTGGAGGAAGTTGATAGCTTGCAAATATGGGGAGGTAGGTTTAGGTTGGGAAACAAATGCTGTTCAGGAGCCCTATGCACTAGTTTTTGGAAAGGAATCATGTAGAATAGAGAGAACTTCTTCAACCAGATCAGTTCTAAACTTGGAAATGGGGGAAAACTACTGTTTTGGAAGGATCATTGGTGTGGTTCTTCTCCTCCTAGTTCAGCTTTTACAAGCATCTATGCTTTGGTAGCTGATAAATTTGCCAAGATCAATGACTACTATAAATCCTTTGGTGGCATGGCATGCAAGTCTGGACCCCTAAGGCTGCATTTGTTTGTGGTGTAAATACACTTTTACACTGTTTTCAACCCATCATTGACCTGGCTGGTTGAGTCATTTGAATGGTTACCCGGCCTTGATTTCGTCTCCAGTTCTGTTGAAATCCACCCTTTGGTCAAAACTGTCCAACTCGGGCGGTTCAATTGTTGATCCGTTTGACCCTGTCACCAGGTTGTGGGTTGCATACTCAATGTACATACAAACTTTTGGAGGCCATAACTTTGCACTCCAATGTCCAATTGGTGTGATATTTTTTATTTATTTTTTTTATTTTGGGTAACTTTTCGAGATCTATGCGTCCCAAGGTGCCTTGCCCCACTATTTTTGCCAGAAAACCCTTTTTTTTGCCTCAAATTGCAATTTAACATTTTTTACAAATAAAAGAAAAATAAAAAACTAAATTAAAAAATATAAATTAAACATAAAATCATATTTATATACATATATTACATCTCAAAATTAATTATACAGTTTTTATTGATAAGATGCATGTTTATACATACCTATACTAAAACATATCTATATCTATTATCTATATCTTATCCTATCTATCTATCTATCTATATATGTGTGTATATAGATTTGATGACATGGCATAGTCTGACCCATTTGACCTGGGGTCGAACCAGTGAACTGTGATCTGGAGGCAAAAGTGGGTCAGCCTTCGGGTTGGTTTTTAAAACATTGCTTTTACACTGTGGAATTGTGTCATGTCCGGTTTAGGAGAGTGTAAAATGGGGACCGGATCATTGTGCCCATTTACACTCTTCCCATTTGGTTACAACAAGGTAAATGGACGATGCAATATTTACATGTGTTTGGTTGATATACAACAAAAGTAAAAAGAAAACAGATGCAATGATTGTTGTTCATCGTCATCTGTGTCTGCCTTCCCCATCTTGGCCCTGCAACAGGGTAGTCTGTTTTTAACTAGTTCAAGATGATATCCTATGATTCCAAAACCATCCTTCTCCATCACTAGATAAGGGAAACTTCAATTGCTTAATGACAGCATTGGAGGCAGCAATAATAGAATCATCCAAGATGGTCTCCAGTCAATGAAAATTATTGAAAGGGTTAGTAGAGAAATCAACCTTGTTCATAGTTTCAGTGAAGATTTTGGTGACAAATTGGAGGGATTGGTTTTGACAGCAACCCATGAGCTCCATTCCAAGAATCCCTTCAAGGAAATTGAGGAAGTTCTCTACATCATTGGTGGTAGTGAGCTGAATTCTGGGTGCTATTTTATTGGCCATCCATCCTTCAAAGAGGATGGGTTTGAGCTTGGACCAAGAGGCATAGATGGCTACAGTGTGAGCCATGGGGCCATTGCCGATGATGTTAGCCGGAGATTATCCATGGCGCCAAAGATGTCAGCTAGGGCAGAAGAAAGAGAATGGTGGTAGAAGCAGATTTGGGTGCCATTCTGACAAAGTTTCAAGATGTTTTTTTAACGTCGGATTACTAATTGTACCTTGGTTGCCGACAACAGGGAAGGCAGACACAATGACTGTTGTATTGTCTTCGACTCTCCGGTGAGAAGAAAAGAGAGACGGGAACAAGTTTTTACTATTTATCTTGATTGAGAGAAGAGGATAGTTTTACATTGAAAAATTAATGTTAACATTACACCGATTATTGATGTAAAAACTTTCTTGAATAGAGTTTTACATCCGTTTATGATGTATATTAACACCATTACCAAACACGAGTAAAACTGGTCCAGAGTGCAAATTTATACTGGTCTGGAGTTTACACCACAAACAAACACAGCCTAAGTATGAGATGTGGATGATTGGAATATTGAGTCTTTGTCAAACATGCTACAACTGTTAGAGGGTTTTAAGCCTCAGCCTTTAGTTGAAGTCTTGGCTGGTTAGGGGAGAAATCTGTGTTTCACTGTAAGGTCAATGTTCACAAGCCTGTCTGCTAATCCAGATCCCCAGGTGCCTTGGTTTTGGATTTGGAAGCTGAAAATCCTGTCCAATATGATCTTTTCCTTGTGGGTGGCACTAAAAGGAAGGTTACAAACCATCATTGTCCTGCAGTCCAGAGGCCTGGTTTTTGTTAACTATTCCTGTCTTTGTGGTGTGGCAGAGGAAAATATTCAGCATATATTCATCCACTGCAGGGTTACTTAGGTTATTTGGTCCCACATAATTAATCTGTTTGGTGTAGTTTGGGCAGAAGCGTCAGATGTTGAAACCTTAATTTCTTCTTGGAAGATCTGGGGTCTGTCAAAGCAAGGCAAAGTTTTGTGGAATATGGTGCCTGGTGTGATCTGCTGGTCTGTTTGGAAAGAGAGAAATGATAGAACCTTTCAAAATCAAGCCTTACCAGTTGAGAAGTTATGTGGTAAGGTGGAAAGGCTTCTGGTGAAATGGGCTAGCACCTTAAGCATCCTCAGGGGGTCATAAGTGCACTGATTTCTATAATCATTGGAGTGACATTATCTCAAATGATGACTTTAATTTGTCATTCTTTTGCTGTTTTAGTTTCTGGTTGTGGCGTTTCGAGTCTTTGCAGAAGGGAACCTCTCCCTTGCTCATCTTTTCTTTATTAATGAAAATTTGCTTCTCCTTTGAAAAAAGATAAAAAAACCCTGAAGCAAAAGTAATCCAGAGTTTACATTCAGCTTATTGCATGCCGTGCATTTACACCACCACAAATGAAATTTACATTATAATAGATGGATATGGATCTGCATAAAGCAATAAGATCCTGTCCTACCAATTCCAATGAAGATAAATCTCACAGCCATTGCCTGAACTACACTTCATCAAATGTGGATATTGAGTGGCTTCATTCTGTCAGACCATTAGCTTGTTTGCTGGTCACTCTGTCCCTAGAAGTTCAGAACAATTGGTGGTTTCCTATGTCAAAACAAGACACTCTAGGTCTCTAGCTTTATTGTTTCTTTGATATCATTTTGTTCTTTGTTGTGGGTGTTGCATAAGTTACACGCTGGATGTTCCAATTTCAACGAAGAGGTAATAAAACTGTATATTTAAGAGAAGCCAACATATAACTAGCAGAGTGTTTTCCAAAGCTATTCATAAAATCCTGATATGTGCCTTAGGAGAACTCACCCCTAAAAGCTAGCTGTTAGAGGGAGGGAACCCAAGCACATAATCACATATATACCACACAACAGCATCCCATACTATCAATGTGGGATATCTCACATTAGCATCCTATACTTACCAATGTGGGACAAATGGATCGCAACATTCCACCATGCTCTACCCACACAGGCTGGCTTTGCACTAGTCCACCTAGTCCCGGCTGAACACTGCAATACCAACATCACCACCTGCGCCACACAATTGCAACTGGGAGGCATAGTGTAGGCTCTGATACCATTTGATACGTGCCTTAGAAGAACTCACTCCTAAAAGCTAACTGTTAGAGGGAGGGAACCCAAGCACATGTATACCACTCAACAGCATCCCATACTACCAATGTGGGATATCTCACATTAGCATCCCAAACTACCAATGTGGGACAAATGGATCGTAACAAATCCTGGCGGCCAAAGCCTCTTTGCTTTGAATCTGCTCATGTAATGGAGTTCAAAGAAATTTCAGTGAAAATTGGCACATTCTCCAAGATTCAGGCATTCTGTCTTCTCAGTCTGTTTTGTTTCTTCTTGTTTGTCCCACCCTCCTGAAATTATTTGTCTTTTGCAAGAAATGTAGATTACTGAAATGAATGGATTTTCTTCTGCCATTTTGTTTATTCTGCCACTCAACCCTATTGCACAACTTGATCTGTACAATTTGCATGGAATTGAGTTTCAAGTTTGTTAGTTGACCATTGTTAAGTCCCATCATATAGCAGTTCATTTTACATGAGAGGGAGGGAGGGAGGGTGATCTAGTTTAATATTTTCAGGATTCCTGTGAATTTTGCCTGCTACTTGACCCTATTGCACAAGTGAGTCTCAAGTTTGTTAGTTGTCCATTGTTAGCTCCCATCATATAGCAGTTCATTTTACATGAGAGAGGGAGGAAGGAAGGGAGGGAGGGGGGGGGGGATTTAGTTTAATATTTTCAGGATTTCTGTGAATTTTTCAAAATATTGTAGATACTTTTTTAATACAATATTGGTGCGTCAATGTGTATTATAATCAAGAGTGTGATCTTTTTTAATAGTAATACATATCTTTACTTTACCTGTTCAAAAAATCATCATCATCCATGCCTTCCACCATCTACTTTCTCTAGTTGGCGAGCCCCATTAAATTGAGGCACAAACAACAATTAGACCCACCTAAAACAACTTGAGCTCCAAGATAATAATTAAACTCTCAAAATTTAAATATATCTTCTCCCATAGCTGTTGGAAATTGGAAAATTACTCCTGAAGCAGCAAGAATTGATCAAAAAACATATAAACCAGAAAATTGTGAAATTGCGATTATAATGAGATAAGATGAGAGTTTGCAAATATCTTTTGATCATTAACAGATCCAGCGAAGTTCTAATAATCAGAATAGTAGAGCAGAAATACAATGGAATAGTGTACCTATATGAATCTGCACACCTTTACCTGATGATTACACCTAAAAGTAACACAATTTGATCCATATGCCCCCTCCCCCCCCCTTTCCCTACAATATCCTTTTCATACTCTTCTAGAGCAGGCCCTATACAGCTCAACCTGGTAAACATCCCTCTTGCAAGAGTCTGTAATTGTGTTGGGCTAATCTCCCGACCCGAGTTAAATAAGGTAGCCAAATTGTGGGCCAGGGCTCTTTCTTTCCTAATCTGATTTCTATATTTCAATAGGGAATTAGCCTTTCTCTCATCCACCCAAGTACCACCTGTGAATCACCTTCTACCTCCAGCTGGTTTGGATGCAATATCATAGCCAACCAAAACCTTAAAAAATTGAAAGAAATTCTACCCTTTTGGAGTTCCCATTGACTGGCCTTAATCACACCATCAAGATGGTCCCTTCATGATTGCAGGATACCCACCTATACCTGATCTGCCTGGATTTCCCAGTCAACAACCATTAAAATTCAGCTTTATAGAGTCTGGAGGGGGGGATCATAGTTTTCAAGGCGCCAAGGCGAGGCTAGGTGACAGGGGGGCGCCTTATCACCTAGTCACCTAGGCGATGAATTTTTTTATGTTGAAAACATAGATCCTAGGGTAGCTCCCTAGGTACCATAACCATGTTTCCTTAATAATTATTCATAATTTTCTATAGAAAATCGACATATTCATGAGAAGAAAAAGAAGGAAAATAAAATTCAAAAAATATAGGGGATGAACCCTTATTTTTGTTATAGGAAAAAAAGAAAAGAAAAAGTAGTAGTAGTAGTAGTAGTAGTAAATAAGAAAACAATAAAAAGAAATTAGTATATAAACACACAAAATGATTATTTTAGTTTAATAATGTCTATTCTATAATTATAATCTCAAAAAAGAATGAACAAATAAGTATTTTATAGTAGGAAGTAAAAAAACTTCTTGGCGATTAGGCGAGGCGAGCCTCAAAGGGCGCCTTGTCGCCTAGGCGTCGCCTTGATAACTATGGAGGGGATAACAATACAATAGGGGCTGCCAGCCTGCTGGTATAAGAAGAAATCATGTTGGGCCAAGTCCTTATATGCCATCTGTAGTAAAAATATTAAATCCACACCATATTTTCATTCATGATTTGGTTGTGGTAGATCAATTGCAGCTTCCTGGGTTTTCTCCTTGTTGAAGACTTGCATTCCTTTCTTCCCAGTTTAAAAGATGATAGTTCTGGTACACCTCAACTTGACAATGAAAAGAAGTGTTTCCAAATACTTGATACATATTCACAGGATATTGGCAAATAGAAAGTAACCTTAAAGATGGATTTACTCTTACTGATTTGCATAAGAAATATATATGAGATGATACAGGCCAAAAAATGTCAGGACCTCATGGAATTAAATTTTTGATGGTATACTTCCCAATAGAAAACTTGACTTTTGGAGACATGAGCAATTGCAGATATCTCCAAAACCAAATGGGATAATCTAAGATCTAGTTACTAGGTTACTCACTCAATTCTATTTGATCTTACCTTGGGAATGGCATTTTGTGGGACCCAGAAGAAGCCCTGTGGTTTGATCCATGGGTATTCCTCCTGATTTCTCCTCTTTTCGTCTCTATGGTTCTTCCAGTACAATTTTGCTTTTTGGGATTGGGGCTTCTGAGTTTCGAAGGGGATCACTTTTCTCCAATTATGCTAATGCTGTTGCATCAGATTTTATGATGTGAATAATTATGTGGAGAAAATGGTATGATTTTTTACATTCTTTTCATAGTTGTGGCAGCGATTTTTCTTCTTTTTTTGCCTATTTCCTCGTGCCTGGTTTGAATATGATTTTTTGGTGGATAACGGAGCTTTTGTTCTAATGGTTACCTTGTATAGATTGATATTTTTTCCATTTTTGCCTAGGAAGCAGTCAATTGATCATATATTTAAACGTAAATATAACGCCGCTGATTTGGTGGAGGTCAAGATAAAAGGCACTTCAATATCTGAAGATTTTTAGGATTCAACAAGGCTGTTTAGTGGAAGCATTGAACTAGTGGACCCAGAAAAAATGTTGTTTGTTGTTTGATCTTCAATATTGCGAAAATACAGATATTCAGTTTTTTATACCCCTCCCCCCAAAAAAGAGAATAAAGTTGATGTAGAACAGGGTAGTCCCTATGTAATTTATCAAAAAAAAAAAACAGGGTAGTCCCTATGTGAGCTAGGTAAGCCAAACGATTAAAGGAATGACTCGATAAGATAAATGGCAGCTTTAGGGGTCTATTGGAACCATCTAAGATGTGCAATTTGATCTGTAAAGGTTTTTGGAGCAAATTCAACATAACGTTGGTTTCTCTTTGGACCGATAAAATTTTTAGGAACCAAAATGGTAGTTCTAACGATGGAATTTTTCTATGTAGATTTAGAATATGGAGATGTATGGTGCAGTTTAATTTGAAAGATTCCAAGTAGTTTGCCTTTGGGAACAAAAGGATGAAAATCCCTCTTAGCAAGGAAAAAAACCCATTGTGAAAGATGGGTTTTAGTTAGAATTTTGGATTGAAATTTGGTAGGTGAATTATACTGGATATTTATGAGGGGATAAATAAATTTTGAGGGGGATCTGAACTAATCTTACATAAACAGATGAAAATGCCCCAAAGTAGAAGAGTATCAAGAGAAGTTGGAAGGGAGAAACTTGGGTTGTAGATAATCAGTCTTGTATGGAGGGTTCAAATGAGTGATTTGAAGCCTTGTTTAAAGCTACAAGAGATGCCAACCAGAAGATCTTGGTTAAATCTTTAGTAGATAATTAGAAAAGAAAAAAGGGGGAGAATGTTGAAAAGAAATAAATGAGAAAATGACAGAGAACAAAGGTTTATATTGAGAAGAAAAATACAAGACTTGCACCGCTTCATAAAATCTTTCTCTATTAATTCTTTGTCCAAAATATGATTTACAAGATGTATTTATAAAGAGATGATAGGGCTTGGAAGCCTAAGCCCATAGAAAACATCATAGTTCCTACTTTACTTATCCTTTGACCATGAAACGTCAAACACGACTTAAATAAGACCCAAATTACATAATCACCAAACTAGACTCCATTAATATGAAGTAAAATTACCAAAACACGCCATAAAACAGAAAATTATTCAAAATCTGAGAAATAAATAGATCTAGAATACCCTACTGTTGATTCTAGGACCATACAAAAAAGCTTCGTTCAAACATACAGGACGTCTAATCTACTAAATGCTTCCATTAGTAAATTCCAATTTATTTATTGTGCAGGGGAATGATGTTGGAAGACAGTACAGATCTGGAATATACTTTTACACACCAGATCAGGAGAAAGCTGCACGAGAATCCATGGAGCAACACCAGAAAGAGCTAAGAAGGGAAATTGTTACTGAGATTCTGCCAGCCAAAAAGTTCTACAGAGCCGAAGAATACCACCAACAATACCTTGAGAAAGGGGGCCGATTTGGGACGAAGCAGTCAGCTGGGAAAGGTTGCAATGATCCAATTCGATGCTATGGCTGAGTTGAATAGTCCGAACACAAAGCATGGTTTTGATCTTTGTGTTCCGAGATGTTATTAAGTTCTGTGCATTCTTCCCTTGAACTGGAGTCTCTAGTTCTGTATGTATTTCAATGTCAACGTCTGTATTTAGCTAAACGTATCAGTACGTGAATTATGCCTATTGTTGGGCGTAGTGTTAATAATAAGGGCAATTTCCTTAAACTATTTTTACTTGAACTTATTAAAACACATGGACTAATGAATTTGAGCCTAATAGGCTTAAGAAGCTCAAAATATCAAACAGACTCCACTTAAAACTAAGAAAAGGCAAAACCCCATTTAAAAGTTCATCAAATTTATGTTTTCTGCCACAGTCAGCCCCAAATACGGGGTTGGAACATTTGACACGCCTCAATCCCTCATTGGATGCATAAAATTCATAAGAAGTCTTCTAAACTCGAGAAAATTTGTTATACAAAGAAAGAATGGTCAACTACAGGCTCTTCTTTTTCAAAATCTTTTCCTATTTCAATGAAAGAGTTCTATTGAATTATAGACATTGTAACTAGACGAATTTCAGACCCATCTCCCTCTCTTTTCTTCTATAAATAAAGGCCTAACTCGAGCTTGAGGGAGGAGGGGTAGTTTCTCAATTTCTGTGATACACTCGTTATGCTTGAAATCCCAAACTTCCTAGAGCCAATCTCAAGCCTCATCCCTTGTTTTCAAAACTTAACACCAGAAATGCTCAACCTAGTTTTATGCCTTGCTCAAGATTCATTTGAAGTCCTTTTAGCTGTAGGAAAGTTTGTTTTAGGGTCGTACATGAGAGGTAAGCCTTTCATTTCACAGTCTCTTTGTTTTTCATGATTTTTAAAAACGAACTGGAAATTGAACCGATCAGGGGACCAGTTTCTAGTTAAGCGGTTCAACCGTTTGGGTTGAATGGTTTGACCTGTGACGTCATAAATAAATTAAAAATAAAAAAATATTTATAAATAATAAAAAAGCATAAAATTAAATAAAATACAAAAAAATATAGAAAATAAAACTATCTAAATAAAAAATAATACAGTACAAAACACATAGAGAATATAAAAATAAAATACAGAAAAATTCTAAAAAATACAGAAAAAACACAAACATTCAAAAAATACAGAAAAAAATAGAAAATTGCAAAAAAAAAAAAAAACTCTAGAATGTTAAATCCTAAAATGCAAAAATCCTTGACCTAAAATCAAGATTCACAGGGATAGATTCCCCTAGCACCAAAATAAAAGGGGAGAAATAGGAGCATTCACTCTAGAATGTTAGATTGCTATGCAACCAAGATTGATCTCTAAAAGACTTCAATATGCATTAATTTTACCTAATTGATCAAAAAAATTACATTAATTTGTACCTAAGCACCGTGCCAAATGTTGCTCCCTAAGCTTCAACCAAGCAAAAACTTCAAAACTCTGTTTTTTCTTCAATTTCTGAGAATTTCTTTAGAATTGCTCCTAAGTGTCAAAACACTCACAATCAATCTCCAAATCTTCTAGAAATCAGGCAATTCAAGGTTTCACTACCAAGTGCTAGTAATGGTGGTGTGACAGTGGGCTCGGGCTTGGCCGCAAGCAAGTTGCCGCTGCAAGTGCTGCTTCGACTTGTAGAATCGCCAATGCCCAATGGTGGTGTTATTGTCGTCTGTTGCAAATGCTTCTCCCTGGTCACCGTTGCAAACTTGTCAGACAACCGCTACAAACTCGCCGTCTGCCACTACAAGTGCTGGCCACCGCAACTCTTACTACTGTAAACTTGTCATCATCGGTCGCCGTTAATCATCGTTGGTCGGTGTGTGTCGTTGTCGGGCATCGGAGGTGTTGGCCACTGCAGGTGGTCGGTTGGGTGTGAGGGTTGAGAGGAGGGAAGGGTTAGAACGAAAATGGGGTTCTAACCCTAAAGGGACTAAAGTTCGATTCTGGGTTGGGGATATTGAAGGCATTTTATTTTTTGTTTTTTATTTAAAACATTGAAAATAAAAAAAAGTAAACCGCAAACCGCTACTTGGGTCAAACGGTTTAGTAGTCTGACCGCTCGGGTCAGTGGTTTTCTAACTTTTTAATGTTTTTAAGAAATTTCCGGTTTTTAGTATAACCGGACCCGGGGGCCGACCGGTTATCAGTTTTTTCAGTCTGACCATCTGGTCCGGTCCGGTTTTGAAAACCATGATGCTTTTAGTTTAGTTTCAGATTGCTTAAAGTCTTGAAACCCTAGGAAACTTGCATTCCCAGCTTCCTCCAGATTGAGAAAAAGAGGTAGAGAGGCGAGGGTCTTAGGGAAACAAGTACTTAAGACTCGATAACATCACCTCAAATCAATTCTGGGCGAAGTTGAAAACATTTTTGCTAGATTTCAGGAGCTTTGAGTAATCCTGTTAACTCGTGTTTCATTGGAATTTGAGCCTGAATTACTCCCATAGTGGATTGCTATAGTAGCTTGGAGAGAGGAGTGCCTAACACCTTCCCTTTCCCAATATTTGGAATCCAAAACCTTTGGTTCAGTACCTTTCCCATGGAGGATGGAGTCACTATCAAAGACTTAAATCAAATTTGTCAAATCTGAAAATGAGGACCCATTTCCTCTAAAAAAGTGAGTGGTGGTTCTATTTCTTTGAGTCGGCCATGAACTTCCTGTAACTCACAATCGCCATTGCCCTAACTACCACCACTACTACGGAATCCTTTGCCCCCACCACTACTTCTAGACTACGCCTAGTTGACAGTGTTGTTTTGGCGGTCGAGAATTTGGATTGATCGTCAATGGCCCAAAGCATCGGTACTAGACTTTTGCAGACACCAAGAGGATAAGGAGAAACGATGAGGGGGAAGATGAAACCCACCTCACACAACACTGATCAATACCCACCCATTCACCGCAGCAGATCTGAACACTAGTTTGGATTTCCAACGCCTCGGGAAACTGGTCGAGATAGATGACAACACCTTTTCCCCCTCTTCTTACCCGGAGGGCAATCTTCTCTTATGGTCTTCACCTCTTGCCCCGCTCGGAAATAGAACCGCCCGTAAACATAATCTTGAAAGTCATAATCTTTTCTTTTTCATCATGAATCAACGTCCTTGAATCTGTCCATATAAACAAAAAGCAAAGGAGAAAAAAAAGACGGGCACGAAAGTCCAGAGATTCCAATTTATGAAGGCACAAAGGTTTTGATGGATGCTGCCTCGGACAGCCTGCGACCCAACCCCACTCCCATGGTTCTTGCTCTCTCTCTCTCTCTCAGTCTCTCTCACCTAACTAGCGGCAACAACCTATTGAAACAACCATTTTCTGGTGAGTTCGAAATGCCCCTAGGCCAGGGTTCTGATATGGGCTACGAGCTAAGACAACTGGTTGATTGCTGTCGTGGCAACTGGTGAGTTCGAAATGCCCCCTTCTCGTAGTGAAAGATGTGGAGAGTAATGGTTGCACCATCGACGACCGTTAGGGAGTGGTTTGCTATAGCTGCCGTCGGGGAGAGGGATGGTAAAGAAGGAAGAGGAGCGAAGGGTAAAATTGGATTTTACAAAAAATTTATACATCATTGGTGTGTGTTTGGATTTCGATGGAACATTAACGGATATTAATGACGGGTGTAGAGCTAGTCAATTGTTAAAAACAATAGGAGTGGTGCACGGCAATAGTTAAACAGTAAGGGTACAGTTAGTCAATTAACTAAACAATAGGGATAGTTTAAGGAATTTGCATAATATGTAACTGCACTTCATGTATTCTGTCTACTCTCCCTTGCTTGTTAAATTAAACTTTGGTATTTTATTCCTGTTCACTTCAATGTCTATTGTGCTATATGAGTATATCCTAGTTTTTTTTTCACCTATCAAAAAAAATATCCTAATTTTTTTCGTTTCTTTTTTTTCCTAATGAGCATGGGATATTAGGGGTGTTTACGGTTAACCGAACCATGGGGCATTTTCTTGAACCTAATCGGTAGTATCGATTTTTGAAAAATCGATAACCGGAACCAAACTGAAACCAATTGATTAACTGTCGATTCAGTTCATCGTTTTTTCGGTTTTTTAGTTTTTACAATATATATATATATATATAATAAAAAAATATTATATTTTAAATAATAAATAATAAATAATATATTATAAATATATATTTATATATATAATTCATATTTATTAATTTATAATATATAAAATATATATAATATACATAAATATATATAAAATATATAAAAATATATGTATACTGGTTGGTTCGATTAACTGTTGATTTTTTATATTGGTTAACCGAAACCAAACCAACCGGTTCGATTAACCAATTTTTTGATTTGATTTCGATCGATTCATTTTTTTTTTGCTCACCCCTATGGGATATATCCTAGTTGGGATATGAAACAAGGGAGATGTGATAGTTTGGATGGCTAGGAGCCCATTCATCTTGGAAGACTTTTGGCTTTAGTAATCTCTTGTAATGTAACTGGTGAGGTAAATGGTTTAAGGGCCCATAGTTCAACTATGGATGTATGGCACTGAACACAGTGGAATGGCGGAATAGGATCGATGTAGACAAGGGTTAAATCGAATCTAGGTAATGTTATTGCGAGCTATCAGCTATCTTTCATGCACTCCCAGGTCCCAGAAAATTAGGTATCATGATGGATGTGATCACGGGGAGGGATCTTTTAGAAAGAAACCGTCTATTGGATTAGGTATTGCTGGTTGAACTTGGTGTTTAGACTGCGTCTAGATTTCAAACAGCCACCTCATGAAATACAACGTTGGTTGCACACTTGCAGATGGGTGCATTTCATGGTACTTAACTGAATACTTCAAAATAGTCAAGAAAAAAAGTACTTAACTGAATACTTCAAAATAGTCAAGAAAAAATCTCTGTTACTGAAAGACAATACCAAATAAATAGGTTTGACCAATCAAAACCCCTTGTGAATTTTGATAAATACCATTAAATTAGAAGTCAGCTTCCATTAGTACTAGCCTGTGCTTATACCGTTTGAACAGCCTTTTGCAATCTTGCATTGAGAATATTTCTCCATGAAATAAAGCACATAAGTACAGAGATATTCCTAATACAAGACTATAAAGGCTCGAATGGGCATTGCATTGACTGAGGCCGATCTCTCAAATTGATTAATAATTCCGCGAGTATGATCTTATCTTACACTGCCACTGCATTAAAACTTTGTCAAATTCCCATGATACCACCTTGGTTATCACTTTTATCATACCAGTTGATTGGTTTCCAGTATCATAGTTGAACCCAATAGTTAAAAGGGAAAACGTATGCTACTGGAAAAACATGATATCAGAAGGGCTTTGATCAATCAAAACCCCCGTAAATTTTGATAAATAACCACCTGATACTGCTTTGTTAGTTACAAGTTTTCCCGGTTCAGCTGAGTGTTTTGGGGTTTAGATTGCCATGCTTTTGAAAGAAAATATTGTTAAGTGCTCAAAACACTTTAGATTTGTTCAGCATTGCTCAGTGTTTAAAACTAAGTTGAATGTTGATCCGAAAAGTTGGCTTTGGCTTGGTGGGGGCTTTGCGGTTCAACCCGGCAGTTGGCCTGGTGAAACGGTTTAAAACAGTAAATTATTCAAGACCAAGTGTGTGTAAGCGATAAGCCCCCAAAACATTTTCTTGTCCAATTGTTTCAACAACCACCCCGTATATATATACTACAAATTCATTAACGGTGTTCATCTCTCATATGTTTCTAACCCAAAATTGTTAAACTTACTACTTACAACTTACAATGGTGTTTGGTTTCATTACCGTTTATCTAAAAACGGCTCCAGTTCACTGACATATAGGCATTTCCCCTGAAATCTTGTTTGGTTAAATAACTTATTAAATAAATATTTGTCTCGGTTTGTATGAGAATTATCTACTGGAATGAATTTCTTTTTAATGTTTTCTTCAACACCAAGATATTTTTTCACTATTCAGCTTATGTAGCATCTAATATGTTTAATGGTGTCTAATTGTTAAAAAAAAAATTACAACCGTTTTTCTTATTTTTCACAATAACTACCATACAAAATATTTATTAAATAAACGACAATGAAACCAAACAGCCCCTAAATGTCTTTTTTGTTTTTTTTGACCCCTATTAGAAAGGAACATCTCCTTAGTGGTACCAGCCAAGTTAGTAGAGGAGAGAAACAAGTAACCGCCCCAAAACTGTAAGGGATGAGCAAATTAATAGGTAGATCAGACTAAAATCCCAATGTAAGTAAGAGTGATTTATCCCTTAGGGGGCATTCTTTTTTCGGATTTTGAGAGGGGGAAAGTTAGTCAATAGGATTTTGGTTCACATTGACCAATAATCACATGCTCTTTTTTCAAATTTATGTGGGGACCAGGGAAATTTTATTTTCCTGGGTATCACTTATACCCATCTCCTAGGTGGGTAAATAACTTTTCCACCTAGGGGGAAAGTTGCCAACACTTGAATGGGACAAAAATACCCCTTTTAATAATATATTTTTTTGCCTAAAATGGTCATTGTCTTATTTACATGAGAAATAAAAGAACATGAGTAAATGCACTTACCCGGATAAGTATTTTCCAGGAAAAATTTACCCAAATAACTGCATTTACCTGGATAATTAACTTACTGAAAAATGAACGGAGCCTTGATAAAAAAACAAAGAAAGAAGTTAATGGGAGGGGGGGGGGCACATGGTTTCCAGACTAGTGGTGTAGCAAAAGGAGAAATGATGCAACCTATACGGGGGGCTCCATATCTTGGTCACTTCACACCTCTCCTCATATGGTATTTTCTGCCCAAATGTCCCTTTCTTCTTTGTCCAAAACAATCTTCTTACCTGGACTGGTCGCATTATTCCTCTATGTGGCTGAAAGAGACTCATGTAGGGAAAACATTTCTTTTTTCCTGTTGGGGTTGATTTAATTTGTTACTCAGAGCTGTCTATGGTGATATAAATTAGACAGTGCTAACAGATTTCCCCAACCCAGCGAAAGGGCCTGGGCGCGGGCCCATTTCGAACTCAAATCTGGGTCCCAGAACCAGAAGGGTGGATGTGGTCCAAACATCTATGGCAACACGGCATTAGCAGGTTGGTAGTTGGTAGGCTCAAAATGGCTATCCAAATCCAGGTCAGAAGCCCATAAATCCGGCCCAATCTGTTGAAAATTGTATTCAGCTTGGTCACTGATACAGGTGACAGCAATTTCATGATCATCAAGCCATGATTTAAAGGCGAATTTGGTCCCTTTGTGCATGGATATGGAACTAACACAAAACACTGTAGCTGCATTAATGCTACCGACATCGTACCTTTATTCTTTATGAATCATTGCAATAAAGTCTTCTCGAATTTAATATGCTTGCTACCTAAATAGGGGAGTACATTTCCTTTGTTCCCTACCAAAAGGACCTTTTGGTCTTCCTTTCTAAACTGAGAATCCAACTATTAAAACCTTTACCTCTCTCTTGCTTCCTAAGCTCATGTCGCTTAACTTTACATATTACATTCTCTCTTTTTTTTTCTCTCTCTCTCTCTCTCATCCAATTGATCTTAAGCGTCTGTATGCTACAGGACCATGCAGCTATGGCCTCGTCCAAGTTGGGGTCCAAAAGAGTGATTGCAACAGAATCCAATGTGATCAATTATATTAGTCTTGATCATATATGCTTATTATGGATAATAATGGCTTCCGAGAATTGGTATATAGCTTCATTTTCATCACTGAAATGCTTTTAATAATACAATAGAAGCATGAAGTTGTGATCATGTTTCAAGCTGATTTTCTTCTGTTTGGTTTCAATTTTGAACTCCTCCCTTACTACTTTGAGCTCTTGTTTTACACTTCTACTTCCAATGTAGAGAATTTAAGGAGGGTTGTGGTAGGTTGTACCCAGCTTACATCACCCTTCTGAACATGATGGGGCTCATATGAGACCGGCACCTTATGCTTATGGAACACTGGTGCATCATCCATTTGTCCCCTCGTGAATTGGAATAAGGCTTTGTTTAGTTGAATTGAATTGAATTGAGGGTTTCAAGCTTGTTGTTGTTCATCTAAAGTTGGGAAAGAGGAGCTAATTAAATACTTTTTACAGATTTGACCTTTTTTTTCCATATGGTTTCAACTTCCATCTCAAAAGAAAGCTTAGTCATAACTTGGGATAGAGGGGGCCAATTATATATATAGCATGAAATTAAGGGCAGTGGTGTGTTTTAATTTGCTATTGATCAAATCACACAGCTAAAGCTAAATCTCATGTATTAACAAATTAAAAGCAATTTGATTAATTTTTGTCCTTTTGTGATCTAAAGTTGAAGGCAACCGCATGGGTCCAAGGCATTATGCCTAGAAATCTTCAAATGAATTTAATTAAAAACACCTAGTCCTAGTTAGTCACCCCTAGCCCTAGTCTATTACCACTTCAGGTGTGGGTGTATTAAGTATTAATAATGAAAAGGAATGAAGATATAGTTTATATTAAGGCTGTTGTGTTGTGTTAGCCTGTTAGGCACATCTAATCTATAGATCATAATTCTAGGATAACATATATTTTGATAAATCAAATCCTTGGAATATACAGGAGCTCTTCGAAAGATGGTCCACTTTGTTGGGTAGTTGTAACTGATGAAAAATGATATCTTAATATGTACTTCCTGCATCTAGACTTGTAGGAATTCCGTGCCCTCTTATTAAATATATGCCTAGAATCTTTGGGAATGCTCATTACGTAACATCTAAGCTAGATTGATCATCTATATATGTTAGCATCCATGTTTCCTAATTAGGTTTCTTTCTCATTATTTTATTTTACTTTTTTTGGTTCAAGTATGAAACAGATTAACTAACCCTTGTTTAAGTAATTAAACGGGTCAGGACTCTGGACCAATCCGGATTGCTTGTATTTTTTATTTTGGATACCATCATGAAAAGGGGATTAAGGGTTGGGAATGGAGCAGGATGCATCGTCAGTTCCAATAACCAGTATATATGATTCTGGATCTCCTATTCACATAAATTCTGTTCACCTCTACTCACAACACACTATCCTCATGAGTTGGGAACATCTTCCCTGCATAATATTATGTAGGAAGATAAGACGTTCTTTATATGTGACTGCAATGTTATGTGAGTAGACATGGACAGGAGATCCAGATTCTATATATAATATTATTATAAAAAACTTACAGTTACGGAGTTTGAATCTTTTATTTATAATGTGTTCCTAATGTACAGCTGTAGTGTCCTGTGCGTAGGTGTGATTTAGAGATTTGGATTAGATCTGGATTGACAGTTACATGGATTTGATATTATGCCTCAATTTTTGGAGGAATGTTGAATGGCTATTTCAATAATAGTTGCAATACTTCCTTGTGACCTTGCTCCCAAATAATACAGAGTGGTTCATGTAATGTCAAGAATGTACCCCCCACCCTCTGCATGTGGGTTTTGGGCTCAAATCTTCACTATAACGGTATAACCAGCCCAAGACCTTAACAACTTGCCAGTTGGCATGTTGTAAATTTATTTCCATCACTCACCTGTTTGTGTTTGATTGGGGTTAGAAGGGATTGCTGCGGCCACGGTTGCAACAGATATTTCATCCACTCCATTGGTATTGACCATGAGTTTCAATTCAATTATTAGGAAACCAAATCTGACGGGTTGCTTGAAAACAAAACAGAAGTGGTAGACAAATTTTCAGGCTGAAAATATTCGGTCTACAATTTCACCCTCTATGTTAATTGTTAAGAAATCGGATGAAAACAAAAAGGGGTAGAAAATAAGGTTTTCGCCGTAAAAATGGACACAAATAATAGCTGAAAAATAAGAATCTGCAAAATTTGTATGTCCATTTTCAGAGAGAAACAAACACACCATGTACGATTATGCTTGCATTTACCAGTCAATTCTCAAGTGGTAGAAATGTAGAATAGTGGTTTCCAAAATCAACGGGCCCATGAGATAAAATCGAGATTAGCCAGCTGGCAATTCTTTCACATGATATCACGTACTCAACTGGAAAATATCATCTATTGCCCATATCTAGGCGACCCGTTTAGGAATCAGAATCTGTCAACCCTTTGAAATTCTATCTATGTTGTTGGTATCAACGTCATAGATAGATAGATAGATTGGTTGATTGCATCTGATGGCTTTCACCACATAGCATTGATCAGTCTTTGTTACACCAAGACCACAGTCTCCTCTCAGCGACAAGTTCACTATATATCCATTGTGTGGGCCAGCCAGGTCTCCTCTTGGCTCTGTCCGTGATCAATGGACTGTACTGCACATCCATGATCCATGTCGTGGCCATGATAATAAAAGAAGTCTACCACTTATATCTCATTGTCCACAAGTAGCTACATCCCATGTGATCTTCTCCTTCCTAGGCATGCTCTACTTGCATTTAACCCGTACCATTGTTCTAAAGTTCCTTCTCCAATGTCGACCCGATTAGCAATCTGGACCGGTTAAACCCGAATGCACGCAGCCTAAAACTGTTTGGGGCCCCCACTTGTCTCAGAGTCTCGACCTACCAGTGTGGGCTTGGGTTTTTTGGGATCCATTTATTTAAATAATAAAAAAAGGTGAAATGGGCCACGCTTCTTTGTCCTCGTGGATTTTCCATAAACAATGGAAGATGATGACCTGTTGTATCGGCCTAAAGTCGAACCACACTTGCCAACCTTTGCTTATGTAGGATGCATAGTGACGTTCTATTGGGCCTTTAGTGGGCCAGTAATCTTTACTAGGGAAGTTGACCCAACACGACTTAAATAAACCTTTCCTTCTAAAGGAGGCTTTATGATGTATCATGTGCTCAACACTTCAACAGCCTCTGCCTCATCTATGTTTATTAATTAAATTATATATGAAAAAGGCCGCCTGCAACATGCGTCCTACAGTGATGGATCGGGTCGGCGCCCAGCTTGTTGATGCCTCTTTGTTTGCTTCGACCTGACCCGTAGTGATCTATTTTACACTTGGGTAGTTGGGTTGGGTTGATGGACCGGTCCCAATCTGAGCTCCGTTACCGTTTGTACTTGGAACCGCTGACCCAAAACCCCGTGAAGGTATTCCTTTTAACCATTTTAGATTTTTTGGACACTGCCACGTCAGTGAACAATCAGACTTTTTGTAATAAAGTTTTAATTAAAAATGATTTTTTGGTAATTAAAATTAAAACTGTCTTTTCGCGATTTCCCGTTCATCCTCTCCCTCTTCCTTTTCTTTCTTACATAGAAAAACGCCACCCGAAGGCCGAAGATAGTCGAAAAGTAGTAAACAGGAGAGATATCCAGAAGAGAGAAGAGAGGAGAAAAGGGCGCACATTTCTTCGTGACGCCTCTTTTGCAGATCTTGAGAACCAATCTGTGAGTAGAAAATAACCCTAAACTTTTGTCTGCTTTTTTCTTCGAAGAAGCTTTCTTGTTCGTTCAGGGAGAGCTACGACATCGATGAAGGGGTTGGAGTTGCTAGATCCCTTCTTGATGGCTTGAACGATGATTTAGCTCGTTTTCTGAGCTGGTTTTGAGCTTGTGATGGTGATTAAGCCCTACAGTTTCTTGTTCTGACATGATTTTCCACTGCCAGAGCTGAACCTTCGGTGCTTCAGAGTGGATATTGCTGGATTTTTATGAGGTGTGTCGGGGTTTGAACTGTTGAAGGGACGTTAATTTGCTTACTTTTTTTGTTTTTTTGTTTTGTTTCGACCCTGGACACTAGATTCTTGGTACTTCTCCTGGCTTTTCTCTGGTTTTGGGAGATTTTATTGGATTTTCGCGAATTAATTTGAAGAAACTTTGTGTTTTGCTTTTTGTTGCTGGCTTGAAGAGGTTTGTTTGGCTTCGGATTGGTTTATTTAGAAAAGCATCTGCTCTCGGCGTTTACTCTGTTTTATGTTGCTGTTTAAGATTCGAAGTGCTTTTTGGGTCTGAGATGCTGGATCGGATTCCTCAGATAATGATTTAGTAGCAGATATGGACGACCGTGGTGGATCATTCGTAGCAGTGAGAAGGATTTCGCAAGGGTTGGAGAGGGAGAGCGCTTGTCATTCTACTTCAGGTACGCTGTAAATTTTTCTCCTTTTGTTTTCTTTCTTCTTTTCTGGATATTGCTATTTACTCCTATCAGAACCTAAAACGAATTAAAAATTCAAATTGTGACCATAATATTTTGCTAAATTACACTCCGCGTGTGGAAATTTATGCTTAGTTAATATCTTCGACTCGTATTCGGCAAACTTGAGGAATTATGGCTGCTTATTTTAAATTTGGTTAATTTTATGCCTCTTGCGAGTAACTTAGCAATTTTCCTGTTAACCTCTTTTTCTGTTCTACAACACTGTCGTTCTTTCTTCAGTTGTTGTTTTGTTGTAACTTTGCTCAAGGGTGCATTATTTCTGAGTAAAAGTGGAACACGGTATTTTACACCAAGACTGAACCAGAGTAACAGAATTTTGTCTACTCTTTGCTATTCCCTCATTAGGAAGCAACTTAGCAAAGAGGACTAACTAGATATAATAAGGCACTCGAGGTGTTTTGGTACTGGTTCCTCACTAGGTCTGGTGTTTCCCTAGGATAAGCATTATAGCACCTCTGCACCGGATGACTTTTTACAGGAGTTTCTTTAGCATTGCAGACTCAAAGGTGATTGGTAGATTCCCCTTGCAGTTGAAATAAGATTGGGCTTACTTGATGGTATTAGCAAACGCAAGGCAGCTTCTTAACCCCAATCTCTCCCCTATTCTTTCTCTTAAATGGACTGTACTTTCCATTATAAAAATTTCTAAGTGATATTTTCTTGATATCCTTTCCCCAGTGGTAAACCTCTCTCGAAATGACATTTCGAACTTTGTTGGTAAAGATTATATCAAGCAGAGATCATGTTAACAGGAAATATTTAAGTTTATTTTCTTTAATGAATTAGGTGTGAAACCATGTCAACTAATAAGCATGAACAACATTACGAGTAGCTAAGTTATGGCCTCTTGCCTTTTCTATTGAAATGTGGTGTTTCTCATTCTCCAGTTATATATGTTGAAAGCACTCTTCTCAAAAAATCATCTTGAATTTGTAAATTTGCTTCTGGACCAACATTTTGGGAATAATCTAAGAGTACCTGCATGTGAGCCTTGATCACATTGGTCTATCCATCAAAGATTTACTTAAAACATAATTTTGTCATTGGTCCATTTAATTTTTGTTATATGTAGATTAGAAAAACTTAGCTTATATCTGTCTGACCAGCACATAATCATAATTATTATGGTGGGCAAAGTTTCTGGATGGTTGTATGTGATAACAATGTTTTCTACACTTTTGCTTCTCTTCTTGCATGTCTTGAGTCTGGTTACTTCACATGTAGTAGTGGTATAGTTGGCTGCAATTATATTTGGAAGTTGGAACTGTTTAGAGTGCTGGAGTCTTGAAAATAATTGTTTTGAAATGTTTGTAGGATTATTATCCTTGTGAATTGACCATGGTTCGTTATACAAGGAGCAGATCATGCATAATATTTAGTGTTTCCTAGGAAATTGTGAAAGATGGGGTGGTTTTCCTTGGATCTACAGAATCTCGCTTTCTCTTTTTTTTTTTTTTTGGATTTGTATGCATACAAGAGTTCTTCCTTTCAGTCAATTAGAAAATCCAATTCCAATAGTTAGCAATTTTGTATTCTACAGCTGAGGTTGTGGCAGGGTCTGCAGCATGGCTTGGGAGAGGTCTTTCTTGTGTTTGTGCTCAGAGAAGGGACAGTGATACTCGACCATCGTTCGATTTAACCCCTGCTCAGGTGACATTTTTTTTTCTCTGCACATTGTTCTATTTTTAATATGCTGTTTATACATTTATCTTCCATTAACTAGGAGGAGCAGGAGTAGCAGCAGCATTAATAGTGGTGCAATAGGAGGATATTTTACAATGGACAACCTAGGACTGACAAGTGTGAAAAGGCATGTTTGGCTCTAAGAGAAGCCCCTTTCTGCCCCCTAAAAAAACCAAAGGTTAGGCCCATATCCATTAGAGATCTTCATGGGCTGGAGCAGGCTAGGCTTATCACCTACAAGTAGGGGCATATCCCAGGCTTGTGCCTGGACTAACCTGCTTCTCAGGCCTGACACAAAATCTAGGTCTTAGGCTCTTAGCCTGGAAACTTGTGGACCAGGCTAGGAATGATCACCTCTAGTATCGAGTCTACTCTCAAAAGAAAAAAAGAAGGCATATATTTGCTCCCTTTCTCTATGGATGTTAGAGCTAAATCATGGATTGTAGCTTTCCTCAAGTGACATTTAGCCACTGGAATTTTTCTTTATAAAATGTAGAAAACAAAGACAAAGACATGGTTTGGACAGATGGCAGGGGCTCTTGGACTGAAACTTGCCCCAGGATGGTGACAAGCAGAATAGATTGGGCTTTTTATATCTTTCATGTTCTTTAAATGATTAGACTAGTGATCATGTATACTTAAGATGTATAATTCTGCTCTTTCCATTGGCTTTTATGCTTTCAGGAGGAGTGCTTGCAAAGGCTACAGAGCCGCATAGATGTTGCCTATGATAGTTCAAATCCTGAGCACCAGGTATTGTGTGAAGTCTGAATTCATTCTGGATTTCATTTCCTTTCTTTTGGGCGGGAAGGTGGTGGTAGGAGTCATAACATTTCATTTTAGTTTCTAGAACTTTTTTTTTTACTTTTGATACTGTGGGCTTGAAATATGTAGTATTGAATTACTTGGAATATTGTTGTCATTTGTAATAGATAGGTCATGAGATGGAATCTATGATTAACCCGAGGTTCATTATCCTTATTAAACTGGAACTCTGGATAGTCCACGTGGCCCACTTATTCGTTAATGCTGACAAGTTGGTTTATGTGCCATCTTTTTAATGTGGCATGATCCAAAAAATCTGAAGTGTAAGGGCCTTTCTTCCAACTGACAGTAACTATTCTTGCATTATAGGAAGCTTTGAGGTCATTGTGGAATGCTTCCTTTCCTGGAGAAGAACTTTGCGGTTTAATATCTGAGCAGTGGAAAGAAATGGGATGGCAAGGAAAAGATCCATCAACAGATTTCAGGTATGCTTTCTTTCCTTTGGATTCTGTGGGGCTTTATGTGGTTATTACTTTTAGTTTATGCTTAACATGTTGAATTTGGACTTTATGTGGCAGAGGTGGTGGTTTCATATCACTAGAGAATTTGCTGTTCTTTGCAAGGAACTATCCAGTAGGGTCCTTTTTTTAACCTTGTTATTCTTTTTTGTTTTACCTAATGCTTGTTGAATTTGGATTCCTATGTTAGGAGCACCTTGAAGTAATAAAAAACTTTTTGTTGCAGAAATCCTTTCAGGATCTTCTCCGAAAGCAGGAAGGTGATCGGGCTATGTGGGAGTACCCATTTGCAGTTGCTGGTGTGAATATCACATTCATGCTCATTCAGATGCTTGATCTCCAAGCAGGTTTGCATGTTTCCCTTCCAATTCATGCTGAGTAATGATTATTTTGAGCAAATTATAAAATCTCCACGTCAACCAATTAATACAAATCTTTCTAGCATTTCAATATTACACCAGAACTCAATGAAATTTGGCCACATTCTCAGTTTCAAGGAGGTTTGATACAAATTGCTATATAAGCAATTTAACCAAGCCTGTACAAATTAAAATTTGTCAATAATTTAGCCAGGTGGATATTCACTTGCATGCTTAATGGATGTATAATTCTCATTTGTCAGAAGAGCCAAGACTGATGATAACATGGGTTATGTTGGGGTTTGTTTAGTACAGCTACTCTCTCTTGCTGAACTCTTCTAAGGACCTATAACTTTTGGCATTTTGTTATGCACAAAGTGGTCACTCTCATACTCAAACCCACTTTCTCATGCACATCAGCTCAAGATTTTACCATTGCACCAAGCAAAGGCCCTTAACAATAATGACTTCTTGCTATGTTACCCGGATAGTCAAGGGCATGGCTACAAAATTTACAAAAGAAGTTGGAAGTATCCGAAACAATATGGGTATCCAGGTGTCCTGTACAAGCCCTTGTACAGGTATCCAGGTGTCAAATTGATAGATGGGTACAACCATGTTGGTGGAATTGGTAAAGAATAGCATCTAAAACATTTTATTCAGCCTTCCGGAATACTTTCTTGAAGCCAAAACTGAATGAATCATAATATGCTTTGAAAGTGGTCCTAATGTTTATATACCTGTACAGTCAAACCGCGGACGGTGCTGGGGGCAATTTTCTTGAAGTTACTTGTAGGTAATATTATAGCAACTCATGCTACATTTTTTTTAATGTTAAAACTTGGATTTGTTGGTCAATGGATGTTTCAAACTGGAAAAGATATTTAAGACAATTTGATGCATCCAGCCTAGAAAGTTGCCTAGGGTGATAAAATATCCAATTTAATGATATAAATTCTGTTTGTGTTTAATTTACTGCTTCTATGAGCAATTGTCTCAATTATGTTATGTATAACCTACAGGTTTGTTTTGTGACAGAAAATGAGTCGGCGTTCGACCTTCTCTACTGCATAACATTCAAGCTAATGGATCAGCAATGGCTTGCTATGCGTGCATCGTACATGGATTTCAATGTACCGCTTCTGTCAAATTTCATCATCCTCACTTATTTTATCATAAGGTGGAAAAAAAATACTAACATCATATTCTGTAATTTTGTTTTGGATTTCTTCCCTTCCAGACTGTGATGAAATCCACACGCCGGCAATTGGAAAGGGAATTCCTGCTTGAAGACATCACACGATTAGAAGATATGCCTTCATACAGTCTCCTACGATAACATTTCAGTCCTATTGACAACCATGCAAATCCCTTGAGGAAGCAAGATGCTATTCATTGATAAGTGCTTTCTCCCAAGTTATCTTCTTTTAATTTTCTTTTTCTTCCGCTTTTGTTTTTTGATTAACAAGCCATCTCAACGGTGGCTTCCAAGATTTGGTGATCTGCCCAATTTGTTTGAGGCTGTCTGCCCATTTGAAGATTTCAACAAAGTTTGGATCCAGTGTTCTAAGCTACCTCCGCTAATCCAAGCGTGAGCACGTTCTAGGCACATCCAGGATACCCTTTTTCGCAATGGGGGAAAACCTGGTTGCCATTTGTGTAACTATAGACAGGTACCTTGATTTTAAAAAATAGGTCAGTACTCAAAACAAAAGCTCAATATCTACGACTACTAGTACTAGCCCAACACGAAAATGAATTAAATAAATGCACTTAGAGCATCAATTGGGTGTATGTTTTCTCTGTGCTTCTACATGTAGAGTTTCTAAGACATTCCCGTCAGGCTATTTTGTTGACCATTCAGTTTAAGGGATACATTTCTTTAAGAATAGTAAAAGAAAAGAAAAATTAAGTAATGCAAGCACTACTGGATGAACAAGCTAGATTCATGAAACAATGCCCATGAAAGGGTTACGTGGTGAAATGCCCCAATGTTTTATTAATTAACTTTATAGTCATTTGAGCCTCAGATACTGTAAAACTATAGTAGCAAACTTGTTCATCCTTGTGTAACTCCGCTAATTTCAATTTAATTTTACGCTTAAATTTTTGCATATAAAATATTGCAATCTCATCTTATTATAACCCAGACAGACCAAGGTTAAAAACTGGAAATGTGCATCGCAACATCACATGATGGTTTCAGTCGGTATTCAACTTCCCGACTACACTCGATAACCATTTCCAAATTGGAGATTAATGACTTGGATCATAAAACATAGAGGTCCAAGAATTTACAAGCACCAAGGATGGTCGCAATTCGCTCCAATAATGGCCCATTTTAGATCGTGAACACATACATGCACAACAATGATTCATTGAATTCAAAAAATAGTCTAAGGGTCTATCGGTATGTTCGTATGGTCTGTTTGGTTTAGATGGGAATCAGAATTGGAATCAATTAGAATGGGATTTTATTTTTAAGGGAGGAGATACTAATGGTCATTCTTGTTAGACAATGTATGTCCTCAGTTTTATTAAGAGTGATGTAAACTGACATTTGTTGAATAAAATATTTTTTAAACTGGACATTTACGAGATTTGTGTTAGTTTAAAATGTTATTAATGAATGGGTAAACTTAGGAATTTTTCATGTTAAGACTGATACTTGGGGGTGTAAAGTGGGTTGCGTTGTGTGTGCCAATACAACATGATTTTGCAGGCCACTTGTGCATTAGCTAGTCATGCCGTGCGGACATGTGGGCCTAAGTGGATCATGCTTGCTGGCCCGGAACCCTTCAAAAGTCAGGCCTGACAGGACTCATTCCATGAACCTAGGCAGGCCCGTGCCATGCTGGAAATATAAAAAAAAAAATATTGAAAATTTTAAAATAAATTAACAAAATAGACAAGAAATTGAAAAATCTTAAAATTTTATTCCATATGAATCTAGATGCACAATTGTATGAAATAATAAAATGAAGTTAAAAAAATTATAATACAATTAGAATATATATACCGGGTCATAGGCCCGTGCCAGTATGGTCTATATCGTGCCTAATTGGTAGAGCAATTCGGGAGCCCATATCGATCAAGCATTCAAGCCATAAAGTGCACATACACTACCATTCATTCTCCATACAAACAGCAAGGTTCGATCTCCAACTTTGGGCTCAACTTACAGGTTAATTTCTGTTTGATTCTTCTGGTGCGTCTACTACTTGGGAGATGCAATTATGAGTTTCGTATCAGGTAACACTCAACCCCTCTTGGTTGATCAAATTCACATGATTCTTTTGGATCGATCCAATGGGAAAACTGTTTCCTCTTAAATCAATTTCCTATATGGACTGAATCAAGATTTTTGAAATCACTGATGTCGACCACCAAGGTTCAACCTGTATTGGATTTTTTCAGCCCATTCTTCAATTCCCTCAAATAGGGAATGCCATTCCATTCTAATGGGATTTCAATTCTGCTTAACCAAATAGTTGGAATCGATTTCAATTCTAAGCCCCTATTCCCACAAATCAAACAAGCCCTCAAGGCTTCATCAAAACAATTGGTAGTCCAAGTAGGTTTTTCCCACACGACTGTTTTCCAATACTCAGAGGGCTGCCGGGAGCTGCCTTCGACTAGGGCACCAAGGGGGGCATGTAGTTGCAAACACCACCTGCATTCGTGAATTATTAATGTGGTGTATTAAATACCGAAGAACCGGACTAAAGGCTGGATTGGGAATGCTCCACGGTTTCCGGGTTCGCCAGTTAATCTGTTCAGCCCCATAAAAACCTGTTAAAACCGTCATTTAACCGAGACCCGAAAGGCCACCGTTTCCCAGTTTTCACAGTCCGACCACCTGGTCCAAACCGAGTCTTGAAACACTGGAACGAGTCATCCTAAAATCTGAAACTCATCAGAAACTCCTAAAATGCAGATACTCTAGCTCCAAGTCCTTCACAACATATATGCCAACTTGTCATACCATTATAATCAACATAACCCAGCACAAAACACCAGCCATGGTTATAAGATAGTGATATTGTATGTACGTTTCCATTTACATCGCTTAGTGTTTACCATTCAATCCATTCTCAGGTTTCCATAGCGCCATGGTTTAAACCTCCCCTTTATACAGCAAAATGAAACCCACAGCTTCTGATATGGTTTTTTTTAATCGTAGATAACACTAATATAAATTATAATTATAAAGTAATCAGACCACAAGGATAATTAAAACGATTTTATCCATCATTCCTCAATACAAGAAGTCAAAATTTAAGTTCCACTAATTAAGAGAATCAAAAACAGTTTGCCCAACGCTGGATAAGTACCTACTATCAACTCAACCAGTACAATTTACTCGTAGATCCAAGGGTGAAGGCTGCTCTGCCAGTAAACAGTACCATCTGGGAACCACAATGCAATCTCTTTCCGTGCACTCTCAACTGAATCACTTCCATGGATGACGTTCCTGTGAAGATAAAAAAAAAATGCAACTCCATAAGATATATTCCTTAAAAAGATCACAAAGCATCTATTAATAGTAATTAATAATTCATAACTACAAACAAAATCATTCAAAATAAAGGGCAGAAAAAGTTTAGTGCCTACATGAATTAATAAAATGGCAACAAAACTACATGCTGTGATTAAAACTTGAAAATCTTATACATGACTCTTATATTCTTCTGATGGAGTGAACCATCCTTCCAAGCTCTATTATAGATTGGATGTAGTGATCAACCATGGAGGTTCAGACCCATCAGTGAATTTCAGTCAGGAGATGGAAAGTAATTATCAGAACATACTTCGATGTGATCAATTTTCTGAAATAAGTCTCGGACATTATACATTTATATTAACAAATGGTTAGCAGATAGAGTGATAATGGGAACCACAGAGAGTGAAATCAGTTGCACAAATTCAAAAAACAATGACAAAAGTTGATTTCAATATCCAGACCATTCCGTTTTGAGATCCAGGAATCGTATATCAGAGTATAGATTTTCGGCCAATCTTAAAAACCATTGCAATCAGAATGGACAATTGATGGATAACACAAGCTAAAGATGCCAACCATGTTAAATTCTACTTATAACTTAAGCATCATTTCCATTTGAACCATTCATTCACCATAATCTTGTAACATTGAAAATAAGAAAAATGATCATATCACCTATAGTAGATCTTGAGAAAGCTCTAGAAAGCAAACAATGCACTACCACATAAGAATAGTTTGCTAAACGAGTCCAACACCAAAATTGAAACAAATGGGTCAATGCCTAGGTGAGTTAACAAAACATAGGTGTGGGTGGAAGCACTAACAATCACAATACATGGAGGAACAAAAAAAAAAATTACCTGCCAATGTCAATGGCATAGTCACCACGGATGGTTCCAGGAGCGGAATCCGCGGGATTCGTGGCTCCTATGATCTTCCTACCCGTGACGACGACGTTCTTTCCCTCCCAGACCATAGCAACCACAGGACCAGAAATGATGTACTCCACCAGCCCATTGAAGAAGGGCTTGGCAGAGAGGTCTGCGTAGTGCTTCTCAGCAAAAGCCCGCTCTACGGTCATGAGCTTCAAGCCTAAATCCAGCATCAAACATCCAGTTTAAGATTCAGACTTCAAAGCAGTAGCGCAAAACCAACACAAAACTCAAATTAAAATAACCAAGATGTGTTACCTTTCAAGGAGAAACCCTTCTTCTCAAATCTGCCAATGATTTCCCCAACCTAAAACAGAAAGATTAAAATTTTCAGACAATTCTGTTTTCCGTTGTACCTCAGTAACATCCATAGATCTAAGAAAAAAACGAAATCTAACTTGTTTATTTTGTATTTAAGCGATTACGCCAAAAAGAAGTAGAAATCATCAACAGAGAGACCCAGAACTAGTAATTACTTGGTAAACTTAAAACAATATAAACAAGAAGGAAGGAAGGCTGGATTGAGATGAGAGTGGGGACGAAGACGAACCAGGCCTCTTTGAACGCCATCAGGCTTAATCATGATGAAGGTCTGCTCCATCTTCTTCTCTGATCGTTCCGAAGACACTGGTTTTTTTTGGGTAATCGTCGGTCAGCAGTAGAAGCAAAATAGAGAGAGGGAAGAATGGAGGGGTTTTATATCAAAACCCTAGCCAGTAATGAGATTGCTTCCTCTTCTTTCCACCTTCGATTTGTTGCATCAGAATTCACAATTCAGAAACGAGTGCAGCAGATCCCATCCCGATGCTAGTAAAGGTGGGTCCCTGCGTGCAGCACAGAGTATTTCAGACAAGGGAATTTGGTTTTCAAAGGCGTGCAAGAAAATTATGACAATTTCTTTCACACGTGCTTGCGTCAAAGTCCATGCGGCTATATCGTGATCCTGTTGTCACAGTCCAGGGGGCAATATTTTATGCTTGTAATGATAGGCCAATCATGATGGACCACGTCAGCTCTTTACATGGTGAATCTGATGAGATCTATGTCCCAACTGGGGCAATTATCCCCTGTATTCAAAGCAAGCTTTTGCCGAAGGCGGAGGGGTGAGGTAAGTCTAAAATAAATTAAAGGGTAAATTTCTTAAATTACGTTTATGGTTTACCTAATTGAATAAGTGTATCCTTACTCAAAATTGACTAATAATATTCTTATCATTTTTGACAATTGACTAATTTTACTTTTACCGTTAAGATCTGTTAACTTTTTGTTACATGTGATGTATTGTAATATGACTTATATATTTATAAAAATTTTCAAAAATACCCTTCCCACCTCCATTCCAAAAAAACCCTTGACCTCCACCATAATAATGTCTTCGAACGGATCCATCGCTTTGCTGGTTGGACAACCTTCGATCTCCTCTAGACCTTCATCATCCTCACCTTCTCCTACGAACCAAAATCTAAAATCTACAACCTATGTGGCTCTAAATTGGTAAACAAGCAAGAATTCTGATTTACATTAGCCATCACACTTCTAATTATCGTTCCATGGGTTATTGTGAGATGAGTTCCAGTCAAGGTCTCGACTCTTGCTGGCCATGCCTTGGTTATCAAGTTCCACGGTGAAATTTACGAGTGACTAAAATCCACTCCTTCCATAGAAGACGATTAACTTGAAGGCTACAGTCTAATCCCAAACCAAAACCAGTTGCCTGATGCGGAACTCGTAGGATAGGTGTGCTTTAGAAGAAGCACCTAAAGGGGTCTCTGATTGAGGAGATGGCTGAACGGGATGTAGTGTTGATAGAAAACATTGATGGAGATGGTGCCGACAAAGGTGATGATGATACCGAAGAGCCAGTCCATAAGCTCCTAGAACCTTTCTCCGAAGATCAACTCATCGATCTCCTCCAGGAAGTTGCTGGTAAGCATTCTACGCATTTGCAAGGTCTCTGATGCGGACCAATGTAATGGGATTCGGGAGAAGAGTGACAAAGAAGAAAAGGGGATGTCTCACTGGCATCATGGTGATGATCTGGGTGTGCATGCCTTGAAAAGAAATGGAGAGTGGTGATTCCTGAGAAGAGCGCCAAAGAAGAGCGGCGGTTGCAGCGGTTCCGAAGAGAAAGAGAGGGGTGCCGACCTCTACAGTTCCGAAGAAGAGCGTCGGAGAACAAGACCGTTCCAGTGGTTTTGGGAGATCTACAGTTTTGGTGGTAACTAGAGGAGTCTTATTGTTGTTCGATCTACAGTTCCAGCGGTTTCAGATCGATCTCCTCTGGGAAGTTGTTGGTAAGCATTTTGCACATTCGCAAGGTCTCTGATGTGGACCAATGTAATGGGATTCAAGAGAAGAATGTGCAAAATGAGAGGGGCGTCGTGGTGATGATCTGAGTGTGCATGCCTTGAGAAGAAAAGGCGAGTGCCGATTCTTGAGAAGAGCGCTAGAGAAGAGAAGCGGTTGTAGCGGTTCCAAAGAGAATGAGAGGGGCGTCGACCTCTGCAGTTCTGGAGAAGAGCAGCGATTCTAGAGAAGAGTGGCAGTTATGGCGGTTCTAAGAGATCTACAATTCTGGCCATAACTGGAGGAGACTTACTGTTGTCCACGGTGGTTTTACAGTTCCGACTGAAAAGGAAAGGGAGAGATCCGAGTAATTTATAGTGGAGGGTAAAATTGTTTTTTTCATATCTCCGTTGACGCATGATAATGATTAGAAAGGATTAGTTAATTGTCAGAAACAATAGGGATAGCATTAGTCAATTTTCAAACAGTAAGGGCATAGTTAATCAATTTGCTAAACCATAAGGGTAGTTTAAGAAATTTATCCAAAATTGAAAGGGTAAATTGCTGAAACCTCCCCTGAAGTTTTTTACTGTTGCTGATACCTCCCTAGAAATTTAGTAATTGTAATTACCTTTCCCGAACCTTTTAATACACCCCTTTGGTAGAATCTTCTATAAAAAGCATGAAAATGTCTAAAATACCCATATAGTTATTATTGAGGCTGGTTACTTTGGGAAGAAACAATACAAAATTTATGAACAACAAAAACAAAGATAATTTAAAGTTGCTGTTTTACTTTTGAGTGATTGATATGAAGGGCAATTTTGAAAAATAAATCAATTTCAGAAAAAGGGATTGAAAGGGTTTGGGATAGTGATTCATATGAAGAGAAAATTTGGAAAATAAACATTTTTGTTAAAAAGTAACTATATGGGTATTTTGGGCATTTTCATGCCTTTTTTAGAAGATTCTATCAAATGGGGTCTACTTTCAACTATGTTAAAAAGTATAGGGGAGGTGATTACAATTACCAAACTTCAGGGGAGGTTTCAACAATTTACCCAAATTAAAAAATATTGTATATTATATAAAGTTATAAATATATTTGAAAAAATATAATAATATAAATTATATGTTGTTTATCAATGATTGTGGATTTGAATTTGATGGGAATTGTCTTTTCTTTGTATTTTTTTGCTTAATAAGATAAAATTCATTTAGCAATGCTCAAATACAATTGAAGAAAATATATAAGCAAAAAACACTCGGGATCTGTCACCCACAAGTTGTGCCCACAACCCTACCCATGGAGCACCACCACTTTGTATTGGGAACATCTCCCCATGAATGACAAGGGTGATATTCCCAATGCACAACTGTAATGTCTTGTGGGTAGAGATGTGGAAACATCTCGTGGGTAACAATCCGAGCCCCAACAAAAAAAAGTCAAGTAAAGCAACTACATCAAAATGCATAAACAAATTTCACAGACCTAGATACTAAAATACAAAAGGGAGAATGACTGATAAGCCTAGCTCAGAATTCTTTAGCTCGACCATAGAGGGGGGATGAATCCTGACCATGGATTGATGCCAAATCCACGGGTAGGATGCGGTTTATAGGGGGGCTACTAATAGACTATGGGGGGCTGTAATTCAGAATTTTGTAGTGAGCTCCAAAGTACTTTCCCCAAAAGAAAACCGTAAAATTGAACATGGAGAAAAAAACAACACATGAGACCTTGGCAAATGGCGTTGAGATTCTGAAAATTGATAGAGAGGATGAGTATAGTCCTCCAACATAGACTAGATTTGATAGATTGATACTCTCGCAAATTGAACATGAAGTAATACTACATCAGAATTGTTTTAAATATGCAGAAATAATGCCATTAGGGTTGTTTAAATCAAATAAACAATAAATGGAGACAATCAACCATTAAATACCTAGGTTGTATTTGTTTGTAATGCAAATTTGAATTGGATACAAGTTTTGCATTTGTTTCTTTGTGACTATGATTTGTACTTGTATTGATGTAAAATTTGAACTTTTGTCTCATTTGCATGTATGAGTAGTGCAAAATTTGCATTTGAGGCTTTGTTTGTTTGCGGTTTATACACCAGATCGGTGGACTTTTGCACTCTTGTCCGTTTTTACATGCATTTGGCAGCAATGTAGATATACATCATTCCATGGTGTAAAACTCTACTCAATAAACCTATTACACATTGATAAATAGTGTAATGTTAGCACCATTTTTTTCAATGTAAACGTTTCCTCTCTTCTCTATTGAAGTAAAAGTTTCCCCTCTTTCTCCCATCTCTCCATCTCCTTGCTTTTCATTAATTACAGGCATAATGGTCATTGCGAGACCTTTCTTCCCCTTTGTCAATGACTAAAAGGTACGAAAAAAAATCCAATCTAGTAGATCTGCCACCATTCTTTCTAGGATAGATAGGTTTTCATCAGATCTAAATAAATGGGTTTTCACCAATCTCAGATCTGGTGAAAAACACTAGACCTGCTACCATTGTTAGAGTTGGTGAGATCCACCGAACTTCCCTTCAATCTACTAATGTATTGTCATTTCTTCCTCTTTGTTATTTGTTATGGATAAAATGAGAGGAAAATATTTTAATTGATTGGAGTACCTATTTTTCCATCTTTTGTTTCTATTGTTTCTACATGGAATGCCTACTCTCTCTCTCTCTCTCTCCATATCGCAATGTGGCTTTGAGAGCCATACAAACAAGCCAACTCGTTGGGGTTATAGCCATCTCAATTTCATAATATCCCAATTAGTAGTTAAGATAATCTAACTTAATACAAGGGTATGTTTGGTTGATCTTTTAATCCAAAGAATCACTATTTAAAGAATGATTTTAGAGCTCTGAGTAATGCAAGTTAGCATATTGCAAACTATGATTAACTACCTAGGTTCACTGTGATAATGTTTTTTATTTTCCTGCTTCTTTTTCTTTGACTATCAGACATGAGGGCATCATCACACATTGAAAGACGTTCGTGGATTGTCGATGCCTTCTTTCAATCCTTAGTGTCTTCATTACTCTTATTATGGTTGAAGTACTACATACTATGTGAGCATCTGAGAACAAGAGAAGTTAGGAGCATAGGGAAAAAAGTTTCTAAAGAGGATTTTTAATAGCAAGAATTCATGCTTTTCACAAATCAGGATGAGGAGAAGATGCTTTGATTCACTGTGTTGATTTACTAGACTACATTGTCACCTCACACCAACCCCCTATTTGAATGTGGAGCAAGTTGCAATGTTCCTTCACACTATTGGTTACAACATGTAGAGTTGTACAATCTACATTAGAAACTAACGCACCATTAAAAATCAGACACGACACTCGATTCATGCCATACTTCAAGGTATTGCTAACAAATGAAGATTTCAATTCAATCCATTACCCACTATAACACAAATTTAGTTGATGTAGGACTAGATGAGTGCTATTGATTGAACTCACATCCCATACAAGGTGTTTGTTGAAGAGCAAGCTAGATTTCATGGTAGGAAAGGGAAAACTACACAAAGTGTGGTAGTTGCAGTCATATTTGACTTGAAATTTACATATGATTGGTAGATTGGGAGGGGTCATTTACAATGCAATGGTCCTATATGATTCCTTGTGGAGAGAATCTAATCTTAACATGCCTAAAGGTAATCTGCACGAATTATTTTTACCTTCATATTACCACTACATCAATTGATTCATCCATGAACTGTTTTTTTTTATTAATCTCTTCAATGTGAACGCAGGAAAATACTATCTCATATATGTGGGGTATAGAAATAAGCCAGGATTTTTATTTCCTTATCGGAACACATGGTACCACCTCAATAAGATTTAAGGTTGGATGCCTAAATCCCCAAGAGAAATCTTTAACCATAGGCATTTCTTATAAAGAAATGTAGTGGAATGTGTGTTTGAGATGCATTTGAGATGGTAATCAAGGTTTTGTACCAAACATCATCTTACAGATTCTCTATATGAGAATTCTTAGAATCCACTCTTTTTTGAATGGATTCTAAGAATTTAAATGTAGAGAATTAATGCCAAAAAGGGCCTTACAAATTTACTTTTTTATTTTTCAAACTTACTTAGAACTATTTAATATTATGTAATGTAATATATAATATAGTCGGGATTGGAGTCAAGGTGGAGTGGAGAAATACCACTCCTACTCATCTCAGTCCCTAGAGTTTTGGGTTTCCTCGAACCCCGATTAGTGGTTCTAGAGAATGATTACTAGGAATGGTGTAAGGAAAAGATACACAAGGCTCAGCTATTGGCCACATGGTAGACTAGAGGGGAAGCCCCTATCAGTGTCATGTCCAATAATTTCTTAGTTGGAACGTAGTAAACAAATCCGATGAAGTGATGTAATGGACAAATCATTATCAAGTAGAGATATAAACTCCTAATATAAAGAATAGGATGTGTACACAGAAGCCAATCTATATGGAAGCAAAGAAATTGCTTAGTACATTTGGGTTTGGATGGAATGAAGCTAGAAACCAGATACAAACAAACTCATAGGTTTGTGAGTACTTACATGTAAACTGATATAACTTGATTATCGTGATCTCTAGCAGTGGTGTTATCACAATAAAATCATTATTCTCAATGCAGGCAAACCCACTTGCAGATGTTGAAAGAAGACAAATCATGGAGATTACAATGAGTGCAGGTGGTATTTGCCAATGACTAAATGATTACATAATCAGTTTTTGGACAAGTATAAGTCCATGGACAATGTTAGGTGTAAGGTTTGGACAGGTATAGGGCTATGGATAATGTTGGGTGTAGGTTTAGGACAATTCTAAGTCCATAGACAAGTCTAGGTTCATGTTTGAAAAAGTACCAAGTCCATGGAAAACTTTGAGTAGAAATTTTGTAAAGATCTAGATCCCTTGACTTGGTTGGATGCTGGTTTGGACAAGTCAGTCCATGCACAAGTCTACATTCATGTTTGGACAAGTATAAGTCCATGGGCAACAGTTCAAGTTTTGTAGAGGTCCAGATCCCTTGACATGGGTGGGTGTAGGTTTGGACAAGTCCAAGTCCATGGACAACTCTAGGTTAACGTTCTGGATGGGTCTAAGTCCATGAAGAGGTTTGCATTCAAGTTTTGGACATGTATAGGGTGATGGACAAGGGTCACTTTGTTTTATTTTAATCATTTTCACAATTATCATCTTTTCCATTTTCCATATCTTATCACTTTGTTCTTTCCTTGGAGTGTGTTGATCCTTTTTTGGGTTAGCTCTTTCATTTTAGAATTTAGTTAGAAGCCTTACTACGTACCCCAATGTTATTCTACATCATTATTACCTTTTAAATTCTCTCTTCTACTTTCTTTCCTACATTTCTTTCAATGGTCATTTTTATGGAGCAAATCTCCATCACTTATCTTAATGTCTAATTTGCAGCATTTTATGAGTTTATTAATTATTTTTTTTAATCTGATGGAGGGTGATTTGACCCAACCTCGTAGCACAGGGACATGTGTGCATGACCTACCTCGACGAACAACTCAACCTAACAACGCAATTGTGACTCGACAGGAGGGACCCGCCGAGTCCAACATTGGCCACTCGGCAGGTTAAATGACTCGCTGGGGACTAGCACCCGACCAACCTTGACTCCCACCAAGTGTGGGAGATCCCGAACCACTCTCAGGTCCCAAACTCCTCTCAGGGCCCGAGCTCCTCCTAAGGGGCCCCGAGCTCTCCCTTCCTAAGAAGGAAGCACCCCGGTTTTTGGCTAAGTGTCCCGAGGGAGAAACACCTCGGGGCAGCACCGTCGAGTCTCCTGTTCGAACTTGCTTAAGGCCTGCCTCCAGTGTGGGCACCTCGGTGCAAGGCAAACCTACCCCAGATGGTTCGGCGTACAATAGCTTGGCAGGCTGCAGGGAGATCTGCCTAACATCCGTGCCTGCCTGACATCTGTACCTACCGGATCCGATGGCAGGGCTCGGATCCCTTACCAGGCGGCGTTTTGCTTGTCGTCTCTAAAAAGCATGGCACGTCTATCGAGTCCATACCTTGCAATAGCAGCCTGTAGCAGCAACCTGCACCTGCCACACCTGCTTTGGCAGTAACGGCTAGGGCAATGGCGGTTATGCCAGATGTGACCGAGCTCCGATATAAAAGAACCCCAACCCCCACGAAGCAAAGGTATTGAAGCTAGCACTTTCAGCACTCTTAACTCTTTGTATCTTCTTTGAGTTTTCCCCAGAGTTCTAACTTAGCCATCGAAGTGTTCCCTCCGGGAGAGCCCCCCGGGACCCTTCACCTTCTTCTTCCTCTAAGGTGTCATCATCCATCACAGCTAGGAGCCAACTCTCAGCCAGGTAGGAGTGCCCAGATTGTGCAGCATCATTTGGCGCCATTTGTGGGAACGCTTCAAAAGGCCTTCCTCTAACTTCTGTGAAACTTCCCTCAAAGAACTCATAATCACCATGGCTTCCTCCAGCAACTCCAGACGCCGGAACACCCCAGAGGAACAACTCCAGCTACCCACTGTCTGCACCGGGCAGTTCACTGCCACCCTCTCTGTGGACGGGGTACCTAGTCTGAATGTGCCCCTAACGGTGGCACCCGTGACCGTTCCATTACCCTCTACCATTGGAACAACCTTTGCTGAACCCACCATCCTCCCTCCGATGGCCAGCCAAGGTCAGTTTAAAGACCTGATTCAGTGCATGCGAGCCATGCAGGCCCAAATGCAACAATTCCAACAACTTCAATTCCACAAGGAGAAAGTGTTCCACCAAGTGTCCCAGTATCAGTATCAGCAACAAATTCCTTCACTCCCTCCCCAACATCCGGCTACACAGCCGACCGAGCCTCACCACCGTAGTGAATTCCCTTCCCGCCAAGGAGAGACCTCGGCATCGTCTCATGGAAGGAAGGAAAGGCTCCCTACCCTCGT
The DNA here is from genome assembly GCF_055504915.1 of Nelumbo nucifera. Lineage (NCBI taxonomy): Eukaryota > Viridiplantae > Streptophyta > Magnoliopsida > Proteales > Nelumbonaceae > Nelumbo > Nelumbo nucifera. Next base: position 31,722,375 of record NC_142654.1, read on the forward strand.
CTCGCGGCCTGCAGTCAGGACGGGGGCCTCCTAGTCGGCCAAGCCGGTGTCACCTCAGCATTTGCAGTTCGAACCTCTGCTTGTAGAGAATCGGTTCGAAGGGCTAGTCGACGACCTAGAACAGGGTCCCTCTGTTCGCAGCTACCGACAGTCGTCCCTGCCTCCCCCTGGGCCCATCAAGCTCGGTAACACCGAGGCCAACAACACCAACGCCGAGCCGGCCAAGAAGCAGCGGAGACGTCGCCGAGCTCACCGAACTGCCACCTCCCACAATCTGCCCGAGCTTAGAGGCAAAGTGGAAGCAAGTTCGGGAGAGGTAAAAGCTACACCACTTCTCTCGGTCCCCTCCCCTCTATCCCCGGAGCTCCTCGTTGTCCCCATGCCAAGGGACTTCAAGCTCCCCTCGTTGGACAAGTACAATGGGTCCTTTGACTCCAACAATCACGTCGACGCCTTCCAGTCCCAGATGCATCTGGCCAAGGTGAGTGAGTCTTGCATGTCCATGGCCTTCTCCACTATTTTCAAGGGAGTAGCCCGCACTTGGTACCGAAACCTCGCACCGGGTTCAATAAGGAGTTAGGCGCAGTTCGTGCAGGTCTTCACCTCCCACTTCATCACTAGTAAGAGGTGCCCGAAGATCCAAGAAAGCCTCCTCAACATAGTCCAGAGGGAAGGAGAGTCCATTCGGAACTACATCAAGCGGTTTAATGACGCTTGCTTGCAGATATCCGACCTAGACCCTATAGTTCGGCTCACTGCGGCCAAGGAGGGCATTATCCACAAAGAGTTCAGGTGGCACGTGGTGGTCAACCAACCCAAAACCGTGACCGAGTTCCTCGAATTAGCAAATCAGTTCATAGGGACAAAGGAGGAGATCAACCAGAAGGGTGAACAGGCCCTAGAAAAAAGAAAAAGGGAACCGGAGCCTCAAGCTCCAAGTGACAGCAAGAAGAATAAGGACCTAGCTCGGGGGGCAAAGCCAATTCAGCCTTTCTGAGCTCTGACAGCAGAAAGGGATTATACGCCCCTCAACATGAAACGGGCCAAGATCCTCATGGCAACCAAGGACACCCCATATGTGAAATAGCCACCTCGGCTTAAGGTCAATCCCAATGTTAGGAACAAAAACTTGTATTGTAGTTTCATAGAGATCACGGTCATAGTACCGAAAATTGTAAGAATCTCCGCGACGAGATAAAAGAACTTTTCCGTCATGGATATTTGAGAAATTTTGTACAACATAATAATAGTAATAAAGCAACTCGACACGGGGAGTAGAGTAAGGAAACTCCTGAGTCCAACAGACAAGCAGAGGAACCACAAAGGCAACCTCTGACGAGATACCAGTCCAGGGGACCATCCATGTAATTGTCAGAGAATCAATCATCGTAGGCTACACCTTAGCAGCAGCTCGATCATCAACCCGCGAGGCCGCCGGGGAAAACCCCCCGAAGCGGCCCAAGATGGAGGAATCAATCTTCTTCACCGAAGACGATGCGCGAGGGATCCATTATCCCCATGATGATGCATTCGTCATAAAGATCAAAATCAATGACTTCGATGTCAAACGCGTCCTAGTCGATTCGAGCAGCTTGGTAGATATTCTCTTCAAGACGGCCTTCGATCAGCTACAGCTCCAGGAAAACGACCTAAAACCCGCAAACACTCCACTCGTGGGATTCAACGGTGAGGAGGTCAAGCCTTTGGGGTCGGGGTGACACGAGGTCATCGGCTCAAATCCCGCAAATGCTACGTAACCGCCCTACAGACTTCGAGGTAGTCACTATTAATGTATGTTTTAGTGACAATCATTTTATAACCGTTGTTAAAATATGATATAGTAACGAATATGCCCATCATTATAGACAAGTGTATAATAGTAACAACCACTTTTGTCACTATTATCATATCAAAAACTTTTGATAAAAGTTTTAATAACATTTTTAAATCATTACTAAATCCAAAATCCTTCCCATATTGACGATTTAGGACCATCACTACAAATTATCAAAACGTCACTAAATGTATGCTTATAGTAAAGACCTTCAATCCGTCACTATGCCACTTTTATAAAGCAAGGTGAACACTGTTATATGTATTTTTTATATTGAATTTTGTTTATCGCAATGGTCATTTATTTAAATTAATAAAACCTCTAATTTATCCATTTGCACATAAATTTTTATTAAAAGATATTATAAAAGATAATTACATCTCAAGTAAAATTTACATGAAGCTATGTGTTCAATATATATTACAATTTTCAAATTGCTTAACAATACAATCAATAAGTAAAAATTTGATTCAATGTGTCTCGATCCAAAAGATGCAGCCTCTTATGTATTCAACATCCATTACTTGAGAATGATAAACAAAGAGGTCCACCTAAAAATGCAACCAAGAAATGACTTAAGTAAAACTGTTAAGAATAAAAAATAACAGTTTAACAAATGGCCCAAATAAGAGAGCTTAAAACCCCATTGCTGGATAAATCACTAAAAGGCTTTTGGGTTTGATGATTCAATCATTTTTGTATTTTCTAAAATACAAATTTCATAGGCTTTCATAGAGTTGATAACCATTAGAAATGGCCAGAGGAAGGTCCAAAGAATACACATTCACGAAGGTCATAGAAATAAATTGCTAATGGAATGTGGCATGTTGTCTACTTTTAAGGAAGAATAATATTTGTTCATTTTATCTGGTACAAAGAAAAAGCCATGGCCTTAGCCTAAAACATGCATGTTAGATGGGCTATTCCACAACAATCTGTTCAATCACTACCTTTCCTAATAAACCAGGACCTAAGTACTAGACTTAACCTGTCAAATGCACTCATGAATCTAAACTGAAATTGATCATAAGGGAGAAATTAGCATCAGGTAGCATTTCGAAGCTTCAATTTCTTTGAATTCCATGCCAATCAACAATTCAGATCTAAAGGCTATATTCTCAACACTTAAGGATTCAACTTTCATTGCAAGTTCATCAGTCTCTTCCTAAAATAAATGAGTAAACAATAAGTATAGACCCATCCACTTACATAGGGATAGCCAACTTCAAAGGGAGAAAGCATCAGTACATAGAGAACATGTCAATAATGTTTTCTTGGGTCCAACACATTAAACCCATATCAGATTTTAGCACTCACACCAGTATCCTTATCCACATGACATATAGAGCATGACAATAAGTTTTGCTTCACATAAATGAGACAAGTGGCATGGAGAAGAAAAAATCATCTAAATGTTGAAGGGAAATATAAGCAAACAATACCTGCACCTAGAGTTCAAAAGGAATAGTAGTTGTATTGGCTTTTGCTTTCCCATTAAGGAAACCTCTAAGCTCCAATGCTGGGGTTATGCTGGATACAGAAGTTGTTCCGATATGATTGTTTTTCATCTAACATTGGTATTAGCTCCACTAGAGATATGTTCACCCATGCAGCAGGCATGACACTTGACTATATTTCAACTTTCCTATCTATCCATATTTGCTACAAAGGTTGAAAGTTGTAAAGAAACAAGGTTTCCTTGTCAAGATTTAAACCAAAATTCAATCCAAAACAAATCCCAAGTGATGGATCATATTTTTCAAATTAGAGAGACCTTTGTAATTTGGTGCTGATCAACCAGCGTTTCCTTGAGTCCCTTTTAGTGGGTAAAATAGTATCTGACACATCATTTCACTGGTGGATAGGATGCAATTGGCTTATAATTAACCATAGGAGAGATGCCAAATCTATTGAGTTGCTTGAAAATATTCTTAGATGGAATGTTGAATTTTTCTTTCCAAAATCAATATCAGACACATCTCTATAGGTAAACACCTTTTCCATTGATTTGAAGACAATATGAAAACTCCTTCAAATGTCCCCACTTAGACTGATAAAGATTACCTGTAGAGATTCTAACAACTTTTGTCCATATCAAATGACAGGACTGATGTTACAGATATGAAGAATATATAATTTGGCATCCTCGACAGTGTTGAGAACATGATAACATCTAAGTTGCTAGAAAAATCTACTGTAAAAAGAAATATAAAATTATGAATATATTGTATGAAATAAAATTTACTTGAAAGACAAATATTTATTAGAAAAAATAAAACCTGTAAGATCACATGCATTCTAGAAAGCGTAAGTCTCTATAGCATCCAACCCACCATCCTCTGCTTTTCTTATTAAATCTAGCCATGTTTGCATTAACCATAAACAAATAGTAACATTGAAAACCTCCACTGAAATACCTCTCTACCATCAAATCATATATATCGGGCTCTATATCGTCAGTAATCTTAAATGCTACTTTGATAGTCAAAATATAGTCCATCTAGTAGACTATTTTTGGAAAAAAAAAACCAATAATGATTTTAATAAGAAATGGTTTCTTTGGTTGCTCGCTTCAGTCAAATATATGCTACAAGCTCATCATAATATCCAAAAAGAAATATTGGTTGTTTGCTTCAATAATAAAGATAGATTATTGAAGGTAATATTATAACAATATTATATGTGAAATTGGAAACAGTATCAAAAGAAAGGGAGAAAAGGTAGCAGGGGGGCTCTTATTTCATTTCTAATGACAAATACTTTCATACAGATAGGAGCAATACAAGAAGAAGAAGACGGCATGATATGATAGAGAGAACGCAGAATTAGCAACTCTCCCTGATCCTACCATATTAGTTGAAGGTCTAGATAAGATCTAGACAGAGAGATGCTAGTATTTAATTGGTGAAACAGTTTTTGGTTTTATTTAGAAAATAATTTTATCTTTATAACCAATAGAAAGATGCTTTTCAAAAGACATGTTCCTGATATAGATGACTATTATTTAGTTGGAATAAATACCAAAAGATTTCAAACATCCTTTAAAGCTTTCATGGAATGGATCCGTATATTCATACCAATCCACATTAAATGGATTCTGTGGGTTCATACCACGGAAAGGCAGGCTCACCTTGTGCACCATGTCAAATTAGAAATTCAAGACTATTGGGTTCAGCTTTAAAAACAAGAAATACACTATCCAACCAAAAATTCAAGACTATTGGAACTCTAACTCAAATGCCACTATTCACAGTACGGTGATTTATCAATCAGCTGGTGTGTACTATTTAAACTTTAAATCAGCTACCTAAAATTCAAATCAGTTGAGGATAAATGTATACTATTTCATAAAGACAATCTAATTCACAACATTTCTTGTGAAAGCAATTTTTTCAAGCCAAATTCCACCCAGATTGAGGCATTCCATTGGGAGGTAGTTCATTTGTTTATGAGATGCATTAGAAAAAGTAGACTTAGATGGCCCCATATCCTATAGATGCATTTGTAAGTTAACATATAAAATCACTTTTTATTTGCTAATATCCTACCCATTCATTAGTAGAATTTTGAAGCATTTCTTTGCTTTGTTGGAGCCAACTTGACACCCCAATAGGACACAAGCATCCCTTCTCCCCCTGCCCACCCCCTGAGAGAGGAAGATAGATATGGTCTTAATAAAGGTGCATCAGTGCTGCTATCTTTGACCTGTTTGGGGAAAAACAACATAATGATAAGGTCTTATTTGAGATGCTAAGCATTTCTGTCACTGTTGGAGGTTTTGGGGCCCTATTGCCAACTAGGGGTTTGCCACTGCTATATGTTCCAATATAGCAATCCCTTTCCTTTTTGTTATGATATAGGTGTATTGCAGTTTTTAGTTACACAATTATGTATAATTGATTGTAAAATTAATAAAACTGGTCTAGCCTGGAAAACTAGGAACGAATTCTATCATTCCCAGGAGGATATAATCTGAATATCTCCTAGAAAACTAAAAAATAGGAACTCCTAGCCAACGTCAACAAATTGTATGCAAGTTACACAATTATTATACTAGAACACAGTGAAGCAGAAATGAAGAATAAGCAACTAAAGTCAATGGAATTCATGAATGTAAAATAATTAAACACTTCCTCAAAAATCAAATTATAATTATAGAAGTGCAGTCTCGAAAAAATCTCAACTAAACAACAAATTCAAGCACACACAAAGCTATTATAATAGCACCAAACCATCATTATTGTAATCGAATCTCATTTCAATAAACATCAATTGAGGAAAAGCCGTTTTCAAATTCAAGAAATGAATTTTGGGCAGACAATTCACTCTATACGAAACCCTAACTTCAACTAAAACCGTATAGAATCTTAATTAGCTTTCTTTTTGGAGTGAAAGAGAAGAAAAGGAGGTACCTCGAGAAGCTTTGGTTTCGATATGGAGATTTTAACTTAACAGTAGGGAATGAGTGATAAGGTATATCTGAAGAAGTGAAGAAGATTGAAGGATGAGAAAAACAACGCCAAAACCTTGCACAGGAAGCATAGATTTAATTCTTAACTAGGAAGGATATAGATTTTGACGTGTTTTGTACATTCAATCCACCATTTTTTCCTTCAAAATTGCAAGAATCAACCACCCACGACATACAGAATAGGGAGAGATTTTTACCTTAGTATGTATGGATGAGAGGCAATTGGAGTAACTGGAATATTAACCCATGCCTTGAGGTCGATGTGATTGGTTTGTGTCGTCTGGTGGAGAGCAAAGACAACCAAACCAGTGAGGGGCAATCCGAGAGTGAGAGAGAGTTTCACCTGATGATGCTAGCGTCATTGGTTGAGTGTTGTTGGGTGGTGAGAAGGTCGAGAGAGAGAGAGAGAGATGGAGATACAGAGAGGGCGGGAAATAGAAAAGGGTATATGTGAAGGAGGAGAAAAGGGTTTTATGTTTGTTGCATATTCAAACCAAACACTATAATTTTCCTTGCATATCGAGAGGGAAAGTGAAGGGTCAAGGAGGCGGTAGATTTTGATTGTTTTAAAATAAAAGTTTTACCGCCGGGGCTATGGAGCGGGAGATTCACTTGCAACCAAAAACAAAAACAAAAGTTTTTTATTAATTAATCTTACATATTATCTAATCATTTTTTAAACATACTTTAAGTGGATATTAAATTATAGTTAAATTTGATTTTAAATTTTAATTTTATTAATCATAGTTTTATTTTGAAATGAAAAGTTTATTAACTAATTATAAATGGCATTCTAAATTTAACAAATTTAAATATATTAATTAATACATAACAAATTTATTAATTAATTTAAATCGATATAAAATAGATTTTAATTTTTACCAATTAGTTTAAATTTTTCCATTTATATAATCTTTTTAAATATAATTTAAATAAATAAAAATAAAAATTAATTGGAATTTTAAACCAATATTTATATATGTAACATTGTTTTGCAAACTATCCTTGACTTGGTTAGTTAGATTGATAAAATGGTGAACCAACCATAATTATAGTTTAGGTCAACCTCAAATTTACCATTAGCTTGAAAAATATTGACTTGAACAAAACTATTTGTATAATATTTTATAATATATATAGAGAGAGAGAGAGAACTATATGGTATAATATAGTTATGAATTTAGAAAAAATTGCATATTTTCTATAATTTTGATTATAAAATTAATTAACATTTTATACTTTTTCATATAATTTATTACTTAATTGGAGTTAGGGTCGAGTTCAAACTTTTTAAACATCTCTCTCTCTCTCTCTCTCTCTCTCTCTATATATATATCTATCTATCTATCTATATAAAAGACAGTCCATGTCACTATGCCTCCCCTTGCTCTATTACCCCCACCCTACATTCTCCTTGATTCTCTCTCCTCCCTCCTTTCCACCACTCCCATTTTACCAATTCAGCACCCCTTCTCTCAATTCCTTAATTAACTTAATATATTACCTATAAGATCTCCCCAATTATTGGGTTGTATAGCACCAATTATTCACATAATTAACACTAATTAATTTAATTAATTTTGTTTACATAATTAACACAATTAACATTAAAATGGTTAATTATAAGTTTATGTAATAATTACTTAATTTACACTAATTAATTTATTGAATTTTTAACACATTAAACCTTTACTTTATTAGGTTTCTTAATAAAACTTAGTTAGATTGTTTAATTAAAAAAATTACTTAAGGATGGCAATTTCCCCATCCTTGCTAGGTATTCGTCCTCCCCGACACAATGGGAATTAATAGGGATCCCTAATTGAGGATGGGAATGGGTATAGAGAGTGAAGTCCCTGCCTTGCCCCGACCCCGATTATATATATATACATATATATATATATATATATATATATATATATCAAGATATATTAAAAATATTATTTATGTTTTAAAATTTTCTCTAGCTTAAGTGAATCAATTTTCCAAAAATACTTTTAATTAAAAATTTTAATTAACTTCAATTACATAAATAATAGTGAATTGGTTAATTTTGTTATCTTAATTAAGAAATGAAGAGAAAGGGTGTTGAGTTGGCAAAATGGGAGTGGTGGGAAGGGGAAAGGAGAGAGAGTTAAGGAGGAAGGGTTTGGAGAAAGGAGAGGGTAGCTAACGTGGACCATAGGAAATTCGTATTTGTTAGGGATTAGGGATGGAGGGTAACTTTTATCCCTGATAGTGGTTAAGGTCGGGGTGGGGAATATGGTCTTTGCCCTGAACCCACTCCATTGCCATTCAATTACTTATCATAAACAGTATTTTACTTATTTTACTATTAACTAACAACTACTATTTAAATTTAATTACAAAATAATAATAATTTATTAACAATAATTATGGTTTAATTAGCCTTAAATTAACAGTAATTATGCATTTATTATGTTACTATGAATTACCTTCCTTCGATCTTATTATTTGATTTTCAAATTTTACCATGCATCACACGAGACCTTGCTAATATGTATGTATATATATCGAGAGAGAGAGAGAGAGAGAGAGAGAAGGGGGGGGGGGGAGGGAGAAAGAGAGAGAGAGAGAAATATATGGTATACTTTTTGGTTATGAATTTAGAAAAAAATTTGCATATGTTTCTATAATTTTGATTATAAAAATAAATTAACATTTCATATTTCTTTTTCATATAATTTATTAATTCATTGGCTAGCTAGCTGGAACACCAAGCCCTAGACATATTATTAAGCATAATGTATGGGCCAATCAAGCCTCCACATCATTAAAAGCTATTAATGGCCTATAAAAACTTGACTTAAGAATATCCCTACATAGAACTTAAATGGAGTTTTACCAAAACTTTTTTTTTTTAAATATCTAAATGTTTAACCTATTGCCCATTGTTCAAATAAATCAATTCAATAATTCAAATGTCTAATTCATTATCTTATTTTAAACAAAATAACCTTTAAACAATGATTATGAGAAAATGTCCCAAAATAAAGATGTTGTGATATTAAATTGTGAAAAAAAATACTAATTGTCCGTAATTAAAGATAAAATTAAAATTTTGTAACAAATAAACCCATCATTATAAATAAAGATTTTGTGACCGATATTAAACTATTCATCACTACAAATAAACTTTTTATAATTTTGTGACAGATATTTAATTGTCCGTCACTATAACTCAATAATTAGTGATGATGATTTAATAGTTTATCACTATAATTTAATATTTAGTGATGATGATTTAATTGACTGTTACTATAACTCAATATTTAGTGACAGTGATTAAGTGGCCCGTCACTATAAGTTTATCAATTGTGACGGATGGCAATTGTTTGTCACTATATAACAAGATTTTATGCTTTTGTGATGGACATTCAATTACCCGTCACTATAATTTAACATTTAGTGGCGATGATTTAATTGTTCGTCACTATAACTCAATTTTTAGTGATAGTGAGTAAGTGGCCCGTCACTATAAATTTATCAGTTCTGACGGATGACAATTATCTGTCACTATATATCAAGATTTTATGTTTTTTTTGTGACGAATATTCAATTTTCCATTATTATAAATCACAATTTGGTGACGAAGCTTCAACCATCCGTCACTATAATCTCTTTATGGTGATGGAAAATTCCTTTGTCACTAAATAATATGTTTTTAGTGACAGAACTTTAAACTTGTCACTGTAGAATGATTTATAAAACCCATTTTTCTTGTAGTGACGAAAAGATAGTTTGCATTCCACCATCATTACAGGTGCTTAAATACAATGTGTTGGACAATTACAAAGATTTTGAGTATGAGTAAAATAGGAAGAGTTATAGTAAAGTGAAGATAAGAGAAAGAGAGGGAGTCCAAGATGGTCAGTATGTGAAACATGCACGGATTGGACTTTGGTGAGAGTTAGAGTTAGAGTCAAGTGTAGTTGGTTAGTATGTGAAGCATGCATGGGCTTGGTCTTACAAGCATGTGTATTCTAATACTCCTCTCAGGTTGAACTAGGAGTGTACATGGATTGGACAAACTTCCATGTAAGATGATAGAAGGTGCCTTTATCCAATGCCTTGGTGTAGACATCTACCTCTTGAGCATTTTAGGAAACATGCATTGACTTGATGAGGCCAAATTGAACTCTCTCTCTAATGAAGTGGCAGTCAATTGTAATGTGCTTTGTTCTAGAGTTGCTAGCTATAGAGAGAGAAGCATTGTTTTCATAGACGAGAATGGTGGGTTGTGTGGAGATCCCCAAGTCATGAAGTAGATAGGTGAGCCATTGGATCTCATAGGCGGTATTGGCCATGGAATGGTATTTCACTTCAGCTAAGCAGTGAGATACCATGGATTATTTCTTGGAGTTCCATGTAATAGGTTTTGTATGCTGCACTTAGGAATTGATTGAGGTGGCTAACTGTGTATATACAAGATTTGGACACGTGATGGTGAGATATCTGCACTTAGGAATTGGTTGAGGTGGCTAACTGTGTATATACAAGATTTGGACACGTGATGGTGAGATATTACAAGCATCTATTGAGGTGACAAAACTTGCATTGAGAGCATCTAATGTTGACGTCCTCTTTGAAGTCACGATGCAATAAGACATTGTTGATGTCTACTTGGAAGATAGACCAAATTTTTATTCTTGTAACTATGGATACAACATATGGTGCCCATCTTTGCTATTGGTGCAAAGCATGGTTTTCAAAATTGGACCAGACCGGACGGTCGGATCGGAAAAACCGGGAATCAGTCACCTGACCGGTTCTGTTTTTCCCAAAAACCGTTGATGTTGGTCAGTAAACCGCTGAACCAGCTGGTTAATTGTTTGAACCGTTTTGACCATTTTTCAATTTTTTTTTTTTATTTTTTTGTCAAAACAGGTCGACCGTTCAACCCAATAACCGGACCCCTAACCGGTTCGGTCACCAGTCAGTTTTAAAAACCATGGTGCAAAGGTTTCTATATAGTAAATGCCCTTGGCTTGTACGAAACCTTTGACAACCAAGTGGACCTTGTACCTCTCAATGGTACATCAAACTTATATTTAATTTTGTAGATCCATTTACAACCCATGACATACTTGTTAGGAGGCAAATCAATGAGGGTCTAAGTGTAGTTGGCTTTTAAAGATTTAATCTCTACGAACATGGTATTACGCCACTTAGGGTCCTTGATGGCATCAGAGAAGGTGTTGCGCTCAACATGGGTAGATAAGGAGAAAATAAAGGCGTCATACGTTTAGGTTTAATGTTAGAGTAGGAAATGTAATTGGAGATTGGGTAGAGTGTACCACATGAAGAAGAAGATGATGATGGAGGCAACCAAGCAGCATGTTGAGATAAGAAGGAGCCGCCTTATGCTCTTTGGTGGACTTGTGCATGGGTAGGGGTGGAGCTCGACTTACCAAAAGAATGTGAGGCTCGAGCTCGAACTCAAGCTCAATTTGAGCTAGAGACTTGAGCTTGAATTCAGCTTGGCTCAAAAGTTTGTACATTCAAGCTTGGGTTGACTGTGAGCCAAGCTTCCTATAAAAAATAAAATATTATATAATATTTATTATTATACACAAAAGTAAAAATATTATATATATATATATATATATAAATATTTATATTTATATGTATGTATGTAAAGCAGACCATTCCTAAACTTTAGAGCAGAAATTTATCTTGTGAAAGGTGTCCAATGGATGCAAAGCAAAGGTAATCAAACACTTAAAGCGGGTAATGAGAGGTGAATTCCCAAGCAATGTTTCACGGGGAGTTCACCAATGAAAAATAGGGGTTGGGGTTCAGTTGATGAATTGGAAAGCAGTGAGAATGCATTTGCCCCAGAAATGAAGAGGGAGATGAGCTTGAAACTGCAAAGCCCAAGCGACAATGAGGAGTAACAACGAAGAAGGATGCCATGATTGAGAAGGAAGGCCTTTATTGGGCTGAGACAAAAATTCAAACCCAATATATCACTCACTATACATGATTTAATGGAAGTGTGGAACTGGTTTTGCACAAAGAGTGAAATTATCAACAAAGTGATGAATAATTACAAGAGTACGAGTAAAATTGGAAGAGTTATAACAAAGTGACCATAACGAGAGAGAGAGAGAGTCCAAGCTGGTCGGTACGTGAAACATGCATGGGCTTGGGCTTACATGCATGTGTATTCTAATTAATAATATACGTATATAAGCATAAAGAATCAGATTTTTACTGCTAAAAATAAATTAAAACATTTAAATGCTTAGGCATCCAATGTGTAACTTTGCTATGTTTGATTTGTTATAAGAGAGATACATAAAGTTGAGGAAAATTCCTCAACTTTTTCATGGTTTAACTTTAAAGTTTAAACCATGAGCCTTGTGGGGTGAAGCATGGGACCCATCACCTTTTTAAAGACAGATGAGTAAAGCTTCTACTGAAAATGATCATCAGATTCTATGTTTTAAGACAGTGGGTTGTCCAATGACCCCACAAAAGGAGGTATTTTGTTCTTATCATCTGTGGGCATGAGTGACCCATTTAGTATGAGTTGATGAACATTCAATTCATCAACAACTACATGCACTAATTATTCAGAGAAAAGAGTAATAGATGCAGATTCTCTGTTTCTAAATTATTGTGTACTTTTGATATATCTCCTATATATGCAAGATATCATGTCGAAAAGAATTGTGGAGAACCCATGAAATGACCTATCTACGGTGGGTATAAGGAATCTCTACTGTATTAGGCCACTAAACATGTGGTGTCACCTTTCTAATAAACAATCTGAACTGGAAAAGTTACCCTCCATTGATCAAGGGTGACCCCCATTAAAATGGGATGTACGAGTTCTACTTATATAGCCTTTAAGTTTATATCCAAAGTCCAAACTAATTAATTAAAGGGTAGGAAAGATTATTCCTCTAGCTTTTTGAAATAACAGGACAGCCATCTTTTTGCTATAGCAGTGAACCAAAGAATCAAGAAATAACAAGAGACTGGGAAATCATGCATGATTCTATAACCTGCACATAGGGGAAGATCTACAATGCCAACAATCTAATAAGTATATAATATAAGGGCTTGAAGTAACATGTTGAGAGTTATGATCTCTGGTTTAGATTCGAATTTGGAGGGAACTTTGGACAAGCCTAATATATTAATTTCATCCATCTCACACACAGTCTAAACATTTGGGGGCACTACTAAAACATCCCCTAAGTTTAATGGATTACTTCTAGATCATGCTATTTAATCTTAGCTCATTTTTCTTCCTTAACTTAATATTAAGTAATACTGTTTGGCAAGGCTAAATTTGGGAGTACTTAAAAATAAGTACTTATTTGGGTCGTGACCATACTAATAAAAACTTATTTGTATTAGGAAAATAAGTCAGAAATAAATGCTTATTATGAGAATAAGGACTTGTTTAAGAAGCCCAAATTTTGGGCTTATTTTTATGTGTGCTTATTGATTCAATAAGTGCTTGTTTCCTTTTTGGTCTATCTTGGCCCACCATGTTATTTTGAAATTACCTATATTACCCCTGTTTAAAATAAGTGCTTTTTTCACCAATTGCTCTTAAGCATTTATTTTTCAAACAAGCACCACCAAATTTAGGATGTACTATGGCATAATCGGGCTCTAAAATGTGGTACAAGATGAGATTTCTTCAAAGCAAAAATCGTGTATACACCATCAAAGCAAGACACTTAAACATTTAATATACAAATACATAAGATATTCCTGGTATGTGGCTGGATGTAATGCTCTCAGCGTGCGTGCGTACACAATTTTTGCTTCCAGGAGATCTATGCTCTCTAGGAACAGGTGGTTTTGGAGCTTCGAATTCCAAATATTTTGCACATAGGTTTATTCTTCTATGGTGAAATATGATGATTTGACCAAAGACACCGTTGTTGGTTTCTTGTTGGCACTTTTAGCTTGATTTATCACTATTTTCACTCATAGTCATATGGTTATTGAGACATGAAGAAATTAGTTTTTTAATAAAAATACTAATTTGAAGGTTAAAATTATACTACTACTACTACTATGAAGGAAAGTGTTTTAGATTAGGAAACTGTCTTTGAATTAAAAAGAAAAAAAAAATATTTTTCTACGTGCATATTTGCTACTATATCTATATGAATTCATGTATGTGTATATGTGAATTCATAAAACCATGGTGTCTTAATGATTGAGATGGGTACCTAAATATATGGATATGCAATTCATTAAATCAAATAATCGATACAAAAAGTGAAAAAGAATCAAATTATTATAATAATGAAATTTTGTTTATTACTAGAAAATTCATCTTGATCTAATAGTCGCAAACGTGGCTTTACTCTTTAGGCTCCATGAAGGAATACAAATACAAATATGTAGAGCCTAAAATCTTATATTTTGTATGAATTTGTGCTGTACATATTTGTATTTGTATTCTTTCCAAACTAAGCCTTAGTCATAGGAGTCAGGACCCCAAAAGCCAAAAGCTAGATATTGAGTTCATAATGGTTGCAGCAGTTTCCTACTTACGTCCTATTAAAGAGGGACATGCCAGTGATGAAAAACTCATTCATTGCAACTCCCTTTCGACCCCACAATGAAACAATAACAGCTAGCAATCATATTTTGAATATATCCTATGTACTACTATTAAAAGTATAAGTGAGTGTGAAACTTTTGTTTGATTAAAATGCCTCAATTTTTGAATTTGGTCCTTCTTTCATTGTAAGGACATAGCTAAATGTAATTTAAACTACACTTCTCCCCATTCAAATCCTTTTCGCTAAGTCTTATATTTATTAACTCCCATTAACATTCATGGAATCTATCCTTGACTAGAATATCCCTATTTTTGAATTTAATCTCTCTCTAATTGTGAGGATACAAAATGTAATTTGAACTACTACTTTGTTTCTCGTCAATTCTCTCATTATTAAGTCTTATATTTAGGATATCATCAACTCCCATTCATTCATTAAATCTTATATTAACTGACCATATTAAAAAAATAAGTGTGACAAATAATAATTATTTTTTATTGAATACAATAAAATTTAAAATCTACCCAAAATGGAGGGGCGAGCTGAGGAGGTTAAGAAGGTTAGCTGAGTTGCAAGTGGATTGCTCAGTGAAACTGGATAAATAATTAAGAAATCGCAGTGCTTCTAGAGGAAGGGGAAGGATAGGAAGGAATTCATAGGTGGGGGTGGCTGTGATGGACTGAGTTTCTGGTCCGAGTAAGAGATGGTGGGTGTGCTTTGGGGAGGGCTTTTAGGCTATCTTGGCAAGGGTCAAGGGGGTGGTCTGCGGTGTTGGATGGGCAGGTGGTTCAGGTTTCAAAGGTTTTCAGTTTTTGTTTTAGGGTGAGTCCAGAATCGTGTGGGTTCTGTTGTAAATCCTCATTTTCCTTTTAATAAAATGTTTAATATTTATCTTTAAAAAATGGAGTTAATTTTCTGTTTGGTGGTGAGTCAATAGGTCAAATGTATAAATCATTAATGTTATAATTAAACAATAATAAAAATAAAAAAATAAAAATACAAAAGTATAAAAAATGCAAATCTAAATATAACAAATAAAAATAATTTTTATAGACATAAAATTATAAAAACTTATAAAAAATTTTAAAAACATTATTTATTATCATCATCACCATCAAATATTATTATTTGCAAAAGCACATGCATATATACTTACTAGTATTAACAAAAGTTTGCATATATAAATCTGAACAAAGATGCACTCAATGTAGCCCAGACTCATCATTTAACACAGACTCTATCCTACAACTGACCAAGGATGCCCCAGACCCGATCTAATAGCATGGGTCAAGAGAGGTCTGCCATTTAAACCCGTCCCAGTACTCATATCCCCATAGAGCCTGAAAGTTGCCACACGGCCACCATGTAAAGGAAGTTGTGGAATACTCCATGGCACTACGACCAGGGTCATAAGCCACTTGATCAGGATTGGAATATTCTATATATTGTGGGACTGTGACTGACACCAGAGTGTACCCTAAGAATGGTCAATTCTCTGCTATTTAGTGGATGCTTGAATATAGCATAGATTTTTTATTTCTATTTTTACACAACCCATTGAGAATCGTTTCCATTGAACAATAATGTAATAGTCCCAAAATTCTACTCTTGGTTTCATACCTAAGCCGGCAGTCCAGACTTTAGACTTTGTGTTTTGATCTGCATTTTCTGAACCCACATTAATAATGTGCTTATTAATAAAGGGTCTTTATATATAATTCATTTAAGCAAGTTAATACATCATTTCAGACTGCTTGACAAGTTGGAGTGTGCAGTCCTCTAATAGGTACTATAGGTATGTGTAAAGGAAGGTAAATCAAGCGGTTGATTAGATTGCAAATAAAGCTATCTCTTCTGCTCATGGGTCAATTTCTTTTAACCCCTTTAATTTCTCTAAGGATGAGATGTTTGGGGGCGTGCTAACTTTGTCTGTTGGGGCCCAACAGTATAGGCTGTTGAGACAGTTTCTGGATGTTTTGGGCCGTTCATCTATTCATGCCTATGCTTTAGATTTTAGTAAAAATAAATTAAGATATAATTACTAATTTATTCATTCTTAGGATAACGTGGCATTCCCAAAAATTCTCCCAATACAAAGTTTTTCCCCACATTCAAGCCCAAAGGACATCGATCTCACTCCCTCAATCGAATAGAAATGATAGGGTTTACATTTGCCTGTTGGAAAAGTTGGTGAAGACTTAATTTGTTTAATCCCAACTTTTGATGAACAGTAGTAGTGTAGAAGAGAGCAGCCGGCCATGAGTCGGATACCAGAGACAAAGATGGAATAAAATGGGGACCCACCAAAAATCTAATCCCACAGACCCTTCCATCATGAGATATGGGAAGAAGACCTATGAGATTGATTCATCATTCAATTTGGATAGGAGGTGAAAAGCCATAAATATTTTCTTTTGCGATGCGAATGGGCTACACAATGGGGGGTGAAAAGCCAGGATTCCTGGCATGGAATTCAGGAAGAGGGAGGGACACAAAGCCGTGGCCTTTGTATTTTGTTAGCGCTGTACTTATTACAACTTAGAAATCTTCACTCGAAATCATGAAAATGTCGGATCCGTATGTCAAGTGTGAGCCAAACAGTTCCTTTACTTGAAAAAGTTTCAGAATATCAAGATTATGCTTTATGAAGATGGTGTTGTCGGAAAGCATAATCCTTTCCTGTCACTCAAAAAGTGTTTTAACTTTTAATCTTTAAACTCAACGAGTCAACTCTAATCTCAGCCAACCCGACTCGACCTCATACCACCTTATCACTTGACCGGGTTAATTAAATCCAACTCCGGAAAACTTGGAAAATTAATACAACTAGAACCGAGTCATCAAACTCTGGTTTGGCCCGGCTAAAAGTGTTTCTTCTTCAAGGAGCATGCATTTTGGACCAGCTGGAATCACCTTTATAGAAATCCTTGTTAGAAACTTTACATGGGGCCAACGAGGATGTGACATGCGCCTCTTGAAAGGGATACTTAGGGAGAAGGACATTATGTATTGATCAAAATGTCTATCATCATCATCATCCATGGTTAATGGTAATTAATTGGTTTATTTCAAAGCTTCTTAATTAGGAAACTTCTATATATGATTTTTAAACTTATGAATGAGTATTTTTAATTAGGTGTGTCTTAAATTTTGTTCTATTGAAAGCTCATCTGCCACATGAAAACACCCTTTTGACTTTTTGATCCTTTCAGGAACCAAAGATAAGAGAATCTAGAGTATAATGTTTCTTTTTTCAAAATGATCTTCATTGTCAAAACCCATGTGATGCATGGGGTTTAATAGAAATTTGGTTGAAGGCTATAGAAAAAAAAAATAAGTGAAACCATAGGGTATGGTTTTAAAGTCAAACATTCTTTGTAATATCAATTATTTATGAGATATAAGGTGTGAAACAAGTGATAATAAATATCTAATATTAAAATAAATGATGACAAAGGAAAAGAAAGTTAAACTAAAAAAGAGAAAACAACATTCCTCCAAGGTACTTAATTTCACAATTATGGTGGAATCCTTCTTTTCATGACAAATCACAATGAAACAGATGCTAAGAATTCTACTATATATAAACTTCCACCTACAGACAGTCATTGTGGTATCTAACTTTTAATTGAAAAAGGATGAAAAACAAATATAAAGACAAGTATATTATGCATTCTATGTATTTTGAAATTGGTCAATTAATCGAAAATGAAAGGTAGAAGTGCCAAACTTGAGTAATAAGCCTTTCAAACCTTACCAATCTGCCCACACTCAACTGAACCTGCTAGAGCCAAAATAAGCCTAACCCTAATTTGAGTTGAATCTGGTTTGCTTAGGGCTGGGCTTGGGTTGGCAAACTCAGGATTTGACCTTGACTTGGCTCGGGCTCAGGCTCGAGGTCCATATGCCTTAGGGTTGAGAACCTAGGTTGGCCCTAAACCCGGTCAAACCCCCTCCCCCTATCAGAGGAGCAATTCTGAACTCATTTTTGGTATTTGTTATCATAATGCAGAATGAGATGTAAATTTAATTTACACCACGAATATTTCAATGTTGCACTAATTGCACCAATTATTTTGCAAACATAAATGCATGGCAGAACAAATTAGAACTCATGTTACAGCATTATTTATAGATAGATTAATGTGCATGTACTGAAAAATATATTTTTGTATCATAGAATTCACATTGAAGGATTTAAAAGAGCTAGGGGCAGTTCAAAAGGGATTCTGTTAAAGAAAGAAATGATTTAAAGACCCGTAATTTATCAGTGGAAAAGACATTAAATGGAGGGAGTGTAATGGTAAAGCAAGATTCAATTCATGTAGTCAAACCCCATATAGTTGGGAAAAAGCTCAGTTGAGTTGAGAATTTATATATGTTAAGGAACAAAGTTAATAACTTATTACAATGTTATATATGTTTAATATCAACCTAGTAATCATATATAAAACAAATAAACTTTGTTTGTAACTAGGAGGCTTGGGTTAGGGTGATGGAGCTAGCTCCATCGGCTCATTAATTACAAATTGACAAATGACAACCCTAACACACCTTGTTTGTTGTTTATGCAATATCCAAAAAGGTTTCATCAATTCGGCTAAAATTTTTGACAAAAGCCCAATGCAAAGATGAAGAGGTTCCAATATATAGTGAATATTGTTTCCATCGATCACTTGGACCTTCTAAGATTCAAGTGACGGTTTTTTTTAGGGCATCTGGTTTGAGATCTACTGCAGGTAGATTTCTAAAATCCAGCTGCTCCATTAGGATTTTGGAACTAATAATGATCAGAATTTCAGTAAAATCTAATGGAAATTAATTTAATTAGAATGTTATTCCAAATACAACCTTTAGGAGGAATTCAGGAGGGGTGTGGGGGTGGGGATTCTCAGGTTTCATTTAATGGGGGCTTCTGATATCTTCTATATCTGAGTCCTGTGTCAAAAACTACTGAAGGCATCGGCACGAGCCCTGTGGACCTTGGTCTGATATTAGCATGGCCAAGAACACAAGTTTCTCTAATTTTGGAGCAATATATATAGATGAACTGAGATTGGTTATGTTGTTGGCTTCGACGTAGATGTACTTTTAATTAATTTGGTTGTTGTGTATGTGGGAACCTTTATATGTACTCCTTTTTCTCTTCAACTGTTCATTGATAGTCAATGATGAACATATTTACAGTATTTTGTCCATGTTATATATCACAACTCCAACCGTGTGCCTCGTACGAGTAATTAATTAACTTTTTTTTTTAATTAAACAAACAATATTGAAATTGAAGCTTGCAAATTACATCCTCATTCAGATGGTTATTGGGCTAACTCTAAATCAGAAGAAGATGAATATATTGTTTAATTTTTTTTTTCAACTCAGAAAGGACTAATGGGTTCCCTTTCTCTATCCTGAAAAAGAAAATTCAAAAGAAGGCAACTGAAGTCACCATCTTCTTAAATCTTAACGACAAGAAGCTAGCTACGTCTAAAAAATATTTTGAAGTGTTTCTTTGATATTAGAAGATCAAAGGAGAGAGGCCCCCAGAATGATAAAATGAGGATTTTAAAAGAAAAGTGGATTAGCTGGGGGGCCATTTTGTTGTTTGATGGAGCCTCGTAACTCTAAAGGTCGACCGCTCATCACTGTGACAAATGGCAAAAGACGCCGACAGGGGATAGGCACTAGAAAAATAGTGTTCCTAGCTCATCAAAATACTGGGGTCATGGAAATATGGAGCCACCGATGAAAGTGTAACAGTGCAACTTACTATCGTTTTCACAAATAATGTTAAGGTGGGTCATTGTCGTTGTTGTGAGTTGGTTTTGTTGCTTGCTTCATTTTTCATTCATTAATTACCAATTATGATAATGATCGTCGATATGCCTAATCACCAGAAGTTTTTCTTCTTGTAGCAGCTAGCTAAGCTTATCATCACTAGCTCATCAGCCATCTGTGATTTGTAGTTGTTGATGGTCGGTTTCTCAGAGAAGTGTTGAAACTCTGGCTGTCAACCGAAAACTGTAGCTCAGGGTCTGATGATGAGGAGCGAAAGAGTCGTGATATAATAACATATTGAGGTTATGTTCAATTAATGAAGGTTGGATCTACTACAAAACAAGGATTGTTAAATGAAAAATCTGGGGAGAATCCACAAATGCAAGTGATGAGGTGGAGAACAGAGCAGAAGGTCCAGAAGCAGACAACGTAACAGGTGCTCTCAACCAACAGGGGTAGAGTGTGATGGTGTTGTGTTGGTGCCCCCATGCCAGAATATATATCAAAGCACATGAATGCAAAGATTATCTATCTTGTCTTGTCGGAAAGTGCAACATGTGACGCAGGTGGGATCCATGCACTTTTTTCATTTGCTCATGCACACCGGCCGGCCGGTTCTGACTTCTGAGTTCTCCTCCAAAGTCCAAAGATTAAAGTGCAGCTGCTACCTGCTAGCACCAATCCCTTTAAATTCACTGGCTCCGGGTTTCTTGAAGATGATCAAATTTTCCACATTTAATTACGAGACTACATTCACAGCATCAGAGGTCATCAGATGAGGATCGATGTGACTTGTTAACTGCTGGACATCTCTCTCTGGAGGTTGTTGAGGCTAGCCGAAAGATGGATTTTTAAGTTGTTGGAGGATGAAATTGAGAGTGAGACAGAGGGTGGTTGATGGAAGGGGGGTTAGGGAACTGTGGATGAAATAACAAGTGAGAGACGAGTGAGTGGAAAGGGAGGACGGTGCGATAAAAATAAATGGGAAAAGAAAGAAAGAAGAGGTTATGATAGTTCTCTTCTGCAGGATGGTGGAGTGGAGAGAGCATCGATTGAAATTCGATTTGGAATTGGAAGGATTTGAGAGACTCATCATTAGTCACCGTGGAACAGAAATAGACACAGGAGGACATTTCAAATTGGACGACCCTTCCCCCCACTCTTTTCTGTCTTGACTTTTTCAATATTGATGAAGTACCGTTTTTTATTTTTTATTTTTATTTTCATAATAATAATAATAATAATAATAATAATAATAATAATAATAATAATAATAATGTTTAATTAGTAATAGGCCAAAAAATGGAGTCCAGGTCTCCCTTTCTTGTAAGGCAATGGATATTTTCTTTGATCAGTTGCAACTTTTCAAATTAGGGAAAAGTGTCGTATTGGCCACGGATGATATGATGTGTCTAATGGCCCTTAGTTTACTTGGAGAAGACATGAAAGAGAGATTTTCTCCTTTATAAGGCTGGTTCAATTCTATTGACCTAAAAATTTCTTAGATGAGGAGAAGGTGGAGTGACTAGAACATTATATTAATTACTGGGCTACCATATATATTCCAGTTATGATACCAGCTGGGTCATCAGGATCGGACCAGGAAATTCATCATGCTTCTAACCTTCTTTTTCTCTTCTTATTCTAATTTGGTCATTCAACCACCCACCATCTTTATTGA